>NC_040034.1:2407125-2520501 GCF_000972845.2 Larimichthys crocea | reverse complement strand
CCATCCGGTGTTGTTCTTCCAGACTAACTTGTTGGATTTGCAACGCCGTAAAGAATCTCTCTCTCTAAAACCGAATTTCCAGACAGAGCACGATGTATAACATAACTTTATCCACTGTCGTAGTTTTTAAACCCGTTAATATTTCTATTTCTTTCTGGATATAGCTTCACAATTTTATTTACTTCCCAATTCAAGGCAGCGATACCAACACAGAGATACAGCTATCTGCTGTTTACATGTTTTCGGAATACCTTTCTTCCTGTGATTGGCACAGGAGTGCGTTTGTGTTTTATTTTTAACCTGTGCACGTCTCATCGCTTACCATACTGCATCTCATCCTGCCATCATTAGTTATATCTCATCGTCATTACTTCGTTCGTTTAAGTTTCGTCACGTTATGACAGTTTACTATGTATCACATCCTAAAACTCAACAGACTGTGACACACACTAAAAAAAAACATGATCATAATATAACTGTGTGCAGACTTTCCTCACTTTACTGCACTTTATTGTGAAATATTGGACTGTTTTCTGTGTTTGAACACAGAAAATGTCATAAATCATAATTTGCTTTTGTAAACGAAACAAATACAACATTATATTTACATTTCTGTTCAGCAACAAATAACAACACAGTAATTTAACACCAAATACTATATATACCGTGGGGCAGTATTTCCTACTTACCGCACTTTATTGTGAATATTGGACTGTTTATGTGTTTGACAACAGAAAGTTAAATCATAATTTGTGCTTTGTAAACGAACAAATACAACATTTATTACATTTCGATTGAAGCCAACATAACAACACAGTATTAACCCCAAATACTATATATCCGTGTGCAGTATTTTCCTCACTTTACTGCACTTTATTGTGAAATATTGGAATGTTTTCTGTGTTGTTGAACACACGAAAATGTCATAAATCATAATTTGCTGCTTGTAAACGACCAAATACATTATATTTACATTTCCCATTGAAGCCAACAATACAAAACACAGTAATTTAACACCAGATCTCTATACACCTGTGCAGTACTTCCTCACTTTACTGCACTTTATTGGAAATTGGACTGTTTTCTGTGTTGAACACAGAAAATGTTATAAAATCTAATTTACTGCTTGTAAACGAACATACAACATTATATTACATTTCCATCAAGCCAACAATAACACACAGTATTTAACACCAGATACTATAAATACTTCATACGGCATGAAGTAGCGTACTATGCTGATAAACAACATAACTGTCATTTAAGCTGTTCAACAGTCAACAACAGATGAACACTCAGTCAGAGGACACTGTGAGCTGGACACTAACAAATCTGAAACTAAAGTCAAAAAATAAATAAAAAGTCAAACATTTATTTTTTGTTTTTCTAATCTGATGTTTAATGTAGCATTTAGCCGGCTAGGTTGCATCTTGTTGTTAGGTTGTACAAAAACTAGTTTTTATAGTTTTTACGGTCTGTGAGCCACTTTAACTTGTTGATATGTTGAACATATGTATATATTCAAACTGTTTTCGTGGTTTTTTTGCCACTTAAAGGCGGTTAAAGTTAATTCTCGGCATGCTAAGTGAAGCTAACTCGGAGCTAACTCGGAGCTAACGACGCTAACTCACTCTCAGCCAGCGGGGACGTCTCCTTCTTCACATACTTCCCGTGGACCTCGGCTGGTTTCGACGCTTCGTTTTGCTTTTCTTTTCGTGAAGCATAATCAAGGCTCCGGGGAAAAAACATCAACACCTTCCCTGGATCGTTGGATCCGATCGAGCTGCGAAGCGCGGACAGGAACATTTTATTTGTATGTAAAAAAAGAAGCAGAAGGTTTTTTTTTTTTAGCAGCTGAGCTAACTCTCCTCCACCTCCAGGCTCCGAGTCTGAGCCCGAGCTCCACTCCCACCGCCGGCCCTCCTTCACTGGGGAATGGTGACCGTGCGGTCCTGCCATCTCACGGGCTGACTTGCCTCTGTAGCCGACACACGGACACATGAAACAATATTAACATGGTATTAATCATAAGAGGCTGTGGAGGAAGTATCAAAAGTCATTAACACCACACTGAAATACTTAATTAAAGTAAATACCTGCATTAAAATGACTTAAGTATATAAATGCTCTATGGAAGCCCAAAGGGTCATGCATTCATACATTTTATTCCTGTTTAATTTCATGTTTTTTTGAGATCCAAGAGAACTAAACTTTGAATTACTTAATTACAAGTAAAATACCTGCATAAAGTATATAAATACTAGAAAAAACAAGAGTAAAACAAAACTGTGGAAGCCCAAGCGGTCATGCATTCTATATTTTATTTCCTGTGTAATTTAATTTGTTTTCTTGAGATCTCAAGATAACTAAACTTTGAATATACTTACATTCCTTAAGTTTAAGCTGTAAAAAGCCAAAAAAAAAAGTTTTAAAAAAAAAAAAAAAAAAAGTATATAAATACTAGAAAAACAACAACTTATTTATGTCATTAAATTGAAATTTACAAATGTTATTATCCTGAGATAACAGGATACATTTCTTGAGATCTTAAGTTCATAAATTTTACGGAAACCCAAAGCGGTCATGCATTCATATTTTCTTGAGATCTTGAGAGTCAGAAAACAAAGTTCATCTAGAGAACATCATCCCATTATATTGAAATAACGTTTGTTATTTTGAGCTAATCACAAATATCTTGAGATCATGAAAAAAACAAATGAAATGAACTCGTTATCAGAAAATGTGACTGCTTAGGGCTTCCGTAGTCCAGCAACTAAGCGGTCCTACATTTTATTTCCTCAGTTTTCTCTTGATAACGAGTTGATTTGATTTGTTTTCTTGAGATCTCAAGATAACTAAACTTTGTTTTCTTGATATAACGACATTAATTTGAGATCCAGACTGAAGTTTATTAAATAACTGCAGGAAACATCATTCAGTGCAGCAATTGTTGCAACGATTTAATATACTAGATTATTATTTGTTAATTCAGTGTAGTGACATATATATAACTCGTTTTTGGGCTTCCTTAAAAAAGTAAAAACAGGTTGCAAGAAGTCGGTGGACGCATGCAAAATATAAATATATCTATATACAAGCAATAATTTCATTATTTTACATGCATTAGATCAGTGTATATGCATGTGATGTTAAATAATTAACTGAAGTTACATAAGTGTAGTGGAGTAGAAAAAGTACTTGAAAATAAGAAATATTCAAGTACAAGTACTTTAAAAAGCAACAAAACCATTTAGTGCCAGTGAACCAGCATGCACCACTGCAGCACCCTGACCCTGTTTGACCCGAATGGAACGGGGCCTTAATTAGCATCTTTGGTAACACTTGTGAATGCACTCAGGTACAGCACAGACGAGTCAAACCAAACACGATCCGTGTATTTTTATTTATTTCTGTAACACAAAACTCGACCCTGTTCTCAGCTTCAGTGCTTCACAAAGACGTTCATCATTCATCATGGCACAGCTTCACATATTGCAACAGTTTAAAGGCTTTTTAATTTAAAGTAAAGTCAGGTAGTGTTATTGTTATCACGCACGCAAACACCTTGGAAAAGGTCACCAGACTGTTTGACTGTTCTGTTGACATGATTTCACCGCTGACAGGTTTGTGTGCACACCTAAAGGGCTTAAAGGAGGAAACATGGAGAGATGAACTAAGTTATAATCCCTGTGACAACACAGAGAAAAGAACACTTGCATAAAAAGTGCACGTGAGTATCGCTCCTCTCTTTCAAAAGAGAAACATAGTGTCATGATACAATATGTACTTAAAAATATAAATTACTGAATGTTGTCTTTACAGTACGACGTCACATTTGGTTCTTTAAAAAGGTCCAGAACAACATAAGCAGATTATTTCTGAGAATAAAATGAACAAATGTATAAAATACTGCATATTTAACAGTTAAAAAAGGCTTAAAGACGATAAAACATGCAACAGAAAAAGGCCTTTTTCTTGTGCGTTGGGCTCCATCTGTTGCACGAAAGGTTCAAGCGACGACAAAGACAGTGAATAAAATAGTGCACTTCGCAGTGAACGCAACGCGTTACGAGCATTGATAGTGGTACGGCAGTGAGGAAAGCGGCGAGGGGTTCAGGTCTCGCACGATCTTGTTCAGGGTGGAGATCTTCTCTTCCAGCAGGTAGTTCTTCTTCTCCGCGATCTTCTGCCGCTGCTCCGTTATCTCCAGAGCTTTCAGCAGCTGGGCGTTCTCCACGTACAGGTCTTTGATCAACACGTCTGCTTTGCCGTTCTTGTGCAGCTGGAAAAAAAGAAAGTGGATGATAAATAATTTTATAATTAATCTAATGGAGCAACACATCAGTTTGTCTTATTTTTGTGTCCTGCTCAGTTAAACAGTCCCAATTCTTTAATATCCAAGTTTAAAAGGTACGCTCAGACTTTATTAGTGTTGATTTGTAATGCTGATTTTTGTTGTGCATTAAAAGTTTTGGAGAATAGTCAGTGGTGTTCTTAATGATGCATCGACTTCATGAAGATCTCTCAGCTACTCGAGTGTTTTCAGGTTTGGTTTCTCTTTTTGCTGGTTTGAGCCTGCAGCCTGATCAAAGTCCATGACTGAAACCGTGCATCTTTAATAAACTCTGATGGCTGTGTGCAGGAATTCAGACACTTTGATTCACTTTGTATTAAATGTTGCTGCATACATCTTCATGTTTTTTAACACTAAATATCAATATCAGCCTCAAAAATCCAGTAACTAACTATAAACAACAACTTCAAACCTCTGACTGAACTCCATCCTGAATAAAGTCTTAAAACTCAAACATTTATTTAAGATATTTCAGTTTTATGATGCTATATGTGAGACTTGTTTCTGAATGTTCCTGCTGAATGATCTCCGTGCACTGACCTGATCCTTCAGCTGAGCGACCTTCTCTCTGAGCAGCAGTTTGATGTTGTGCAGCGACAGTTCGATCTCCCTCATGCGCTCCTCCATGTGCTTCATCTTCCTCTCCTTCCCGTCCTGGTGAGAAGACAGCGAGCGATGAACAAGTTGCTGACAAAAAAAATGAAAGTTGAATTTTTGTTGTTTCTTCTCTTTGAGCTGAGAAAAAAAAACACGTTTAAAAGAGCTAGATGTTTTGATGCTTTATTTTGTCTTCTGCATTAAATGGAGTGTGGTACATTTCTAAAAATAAAAATAATAAGGAGCGGGACAATCACTACAAAAACAATAAATAAAATTATAAATAGGTATAAAATTATGCCACGTATTCCAGATACTTCTACAAAAAAATAATTTAATGCATAAATAAAATAAACCCTAACATGATTCTATTAAAATAAATAAAACAAATAAAACATTTGAGTCTATACATGGTGCAAAAAAGAAAACACACAGATACGACATTAATTAACAGACAGAACAACATTAATCTACTGGGGACAAACAATAATTTGGTCCAATAATAAATAGCATTTGAAGTTAACAAGCCGTGTGACGTGAACGAAAGATGTGATTCACTTTGGTCGTGCAGCAGCAGCAGCAGCAGGAGCAGAGACAGAAACATTCCCAGAACACAAATACAACGTTAAAAACAGGAAGCTTGAAGAAACATTTAACTATGCGCGGCGTGAAATCAGAAATACAGGCATAAAAAAACAAAAAAAACAAAACAGTGAAAACCTTATTAAGCATCTTCGTTAACAGATAAACCCTGACTGACGCAGACTTTTGCTTGATTGTTAGAAAAAAGGCTCAGAAGGCTGCGAGGCCTCAGCTTAACACTCCTCGATGGTCGTAAGGCAAGATGTCGCACAACATTTCGCCTCTGAGGATATTTCTATATATACCCTGTCTCACATGGTACAAGTGCATAAACAGAACACTCCCAGAAAAACACACCCTGCGTTAAAAAGTCGCTTAGAGATGCTGAACTCGACACAGCAAACTTTACATTTTCATTATAGTGTCATTAATTCACCTAAATCCCATTGGGAAAAGCCCTTTTGTGTGTTTTCCTGCCACCTAGCAGCAGGAAAATACAATTACACATTCATGCCCGTTTGAATCAGGCACCACGTTTGTTCACAATCTTCCTACAAGGATGCAGAAAGGACGCCACGGTCCTACAGTACAGTAGCAGGAGGAGCAGGACTGAGAGGAGCAGGACTGAGAGGAGCAGTCGTTGGAGGAGGGGGAAAAAAAGAGGCGAAAGTGAAGAGCATGGAAAGACGTGGCTGGCGTTTTACAGTCCACCGATCCGCCGGTAGCTGTCCGCGTGAGCCGCCCGCTGCTCCGGCATCGCCCCCTGCAGAGAAAAGGCAGGTACACTTCACCACGGCTCCACCTGTCCGTCCTATCAACACCTACACAGGCCTGCTCAGTTACAGCAGGGCTTCATGACTGTTATATATGTGTATGGAGACGTGCATTTAATATAACATAAACCAATGAGAAATCATATGAATAAACACAGACAAAGAATAAAAACGTGGAGTAACCGAACACAATGTCAATGACGGTGATGAATAAAACAAATATTCATGTGATTAAGGTTTGTTACATATTTTGTCTGTATTTATTCACTTCATAATGTCTCATTCATTTATTTAACATCGACTGCTTCTCGTCTCCATGAGCACAAATCACTTCAACGTCACTTACAGGGAAAGATTCACGCATCATAAAGATCCCATTTTATATAATATTTATGTGGATAATATAAATTTATATTGTTAAAGAGGCACTTAATATAAAATCAATAAAGTTTACTATTACGGGGTCTGTGAAAATGTTTTTGAAACTTGTATTCCTTTTAAATAAAATGTTGAATAAGTGGAAAAGGAAAGTTACAACACGTGAAAAGCTCAAATTTTATAATACATATTATTTATTTATGACGTAAAGCAGACATGAAATGTGCAAAAATGTCCAAATATTATTTGGATTATGTTTTAATGTGTACTAAAACTGTTATGTTTATTACTGAGAGGTGTGAAAATAAAACTGGTTCATGCTGATATAAACCTTAATGTAATGTACACACGCAGTGTTATTATATTAAATGGGATCCTCTGTTCTTTCCTCTACAGTCATGGTAACCTGCTGATGATAACTAGAACAGAAATGACAGTGGGTTGACTTCATTTCAAGATAAACAAACTAAGTCTACAAACTAGAGTTTGTGCGATGTGACTAACGAGGTGACAAATGGAAAGAAAAACAGCCACCGAGACCACACCCAGACGATGGCACCGCTGCAGCTACCTTCAGTCCCCGAGATGGAAAATCAAATAATGACAGCAATGACAGAGTCAGAAAGACGACGAAGGAGGAACACACCACAGGCTGAACACCAAACCCAGAAAGTAAACACTACAAACTACACACACACACGACACATGGAGATGAGGACAGACGGGCGCTGACATGGAGCCGTGACAAACACCGAGACGAGGAGCGCCGCAAAACCAGCAAACAAGTGAATGACACCCAGCTCCGGTGTTTAAAACTAATTATTAATGTCAACTGATGATTTTATTTTTTTTAATTTTCAGCACCTGAGCTGAGTCATTCATTTGAGCGGGAACGAAACCAAAGAAAAACAATGTGAGTGTCCCAAAACATCCCCGACATGAGATCCAGAGAAGTTCAGCCCCCTCCTTAAAACATTTAATGAGAACTGTGACAACATAACGACAGCGGTGGGAGAGAAATGGCAGGAGATGAATGCAAAAGCAAAAGTGTGCAATGACGCAAGGCCGCTAAACCTGCAGGTGCTCATGTATTTTCAAATACATGTATACGTTAAGCCTGAGTCTGCCGTCAGGGGAAGATTCAGGTTGCTCTGTACCTGCATGTTGTCGGGATCTTCTCCGCGATGCGGTCCCCTCGGCATCCTGTGGGGTGACGGAGGCAGAAGGCCGACCAACTGAGCCTGAAATGTCTGGACAAACAGGAGAAGAATAAGAAAGTTGGGAGAGAAATATATGAAGTATATTAAGAAATAAAATGATTAAAGAAAGCAGAAATACAAGAGAAAAGTTGCCACCGTGACCGACCTCCAGCAGCTGTGTCGACAGTCGAGCCATCTGAGTCCTGAGCGCCTCGTTTTCCTGTTGAAGGCTCTCCAGCTCTGCGTGTCCTGGTCCCGCTTCACAGCCCTGAAACACACGAACGACATGTAAGAAGAACTGAAGCAGACACACTCTCGGCGTGTTTAGGAAAATGTTGGTTAATACCTTAGCGAGCTCCTTCTGGGCCTCGAGCTCCTGTTTAAGAGAGGAGTTCTCCTGCTCCAACGCCTTCACCAGGGAGGACTGGCTCTGCTGTCTGTGCTGCTTCAGGGACAGGACGGTGGCGTCGAGCTGACGGACCTGCACAAGCTCACGGGTTAGTGACGGAGAGAGACGACGGAGCACTAACGTGACAGTAGGTCTTCAAGCTCACCTTTTCTCTGGACTGCACCAGGTCTCCCTTGATGCTGAGCATCTCGGCCTGAAGCCGCTCGTTCTCCTGGCTGAGCAGCTGCTGATCCTGCTCCATCAGCCGCGACATCTCGTCTCTGTAACGCTTCTTGCTCTGATTCTGGAGGCCGCTCGAGTGCAAGGCCATCTCCAAAACATGGTTCTGCGACAAACAGGGACGAAAAAGTCAAGTCTACTGAAGGAAGGTGCAAAACATGGACACCTTCAAACATCATTTGCTGCTCTTGTGTGACCCAAGTGAAGGGTTTAGTGGCATCTAGTGGTGAGATTGCAAATGACAACCAAATGAAACCTCTCGACTCAACCAAACTACGCCGGCCTAAGGTAACAGTTCTTATCTTCAGGTGATTATACACACATTTCTGCCAAAACATCCAGATGATCGTACCTTCTCGTTGACATTCTGCAGCTGTTTGTGCAGCACGGCAACGTCGTGTTTGAGGGAATCCCTCTCCTGCTGCAAAACTCGAAGGTCCGACTTGAGGCGAGCACTTTGATGGTTCAGGGCCTGGAGAGTTTCATCCGTGGTTTTCGCCTAGAGTGAAGAAACAGGAAGGCATTGTGTGACACCGCTTGTTCCTGGAATACTTCCAAATCTGAAGTAACAGAGGTCACAGCAGACGCTCACCCTCTCCTCAGCTTTGTCGAGCTGGTTGCGGAGGCCCTGGGACTCCTTATCCGCGCTCTGACGCTCCTCCGTGAGGTGGCTGAGCCGTCTCTCCATCGAGTCGACTTTGGCCACCTGAGAACCAGAAGACGACAGCTGAAATGAAACAATCTCTTACATACACCTTCACTGGATCATGCCTAAACATCTCAGCAGATCACAGCTTTGTTTTGAGGCCAGAGTCAGGATGTGTTTGACGGTGAATGATGGCGTCCACGGCCTGATGCTCACCTTCTCTCTGAGGTCAGAGAGCTGCTGTGACAGCTGAGTGTTCCTCTCCTCCAGCTGTGCGGTGTCCTCCAGAGCTTTGGTCAGCTCTGCCTCCAGAGCAGACACACAAGCTGCCATCTAACACAAAACAGCCACCGGTTAACTACTCGCTACGACCACCACGACACCGTGACGACCGTCGGTCTGTCGTGAAACACACCTTGTTTTTCTCTTCAGACGGGAACGCCTCCCTCCTCTCGTTTTCCTTCATCAGCTCTGCCAGCTGCTGCCGTACGTTTTGCATATCGGTGATGTTTTGGGTGTCTTTCTCTGACAGCGTCCCGTTCTCGTCCTCCAGCTGCTGGATCTGCAGACGCAGCTCTGAAATCTGCAGAGGAGGAGATGAATTGACATCTTATTACCTGTTCTGAATGTTTTTGAACACTTTAGTCCAACTAAAACATCTTAAAAACTGCTGGATGGACTGTCATTAAATGCACAGACAGACATTCATTGTCCCCAGAGGACAAATCTTGGACAATATTCCATGTTTTACGTTTAATAACACAGTACCTGTTTCTTGAAGTTCTCCGCTGCCTTTTGAGCCGCAACCTTCCCTTTTTTTAAGCGCTCCAATCTTTGCCTTAAAAATGAAATATTAAAAGAAAATGTCAGTTTACGAGACGAAACAAAACTGGAACAGGTGTGATTATTTGCAAATGAAATGTCTCAGTTCTTACATCATCTCTTCCTGAGCCTCTTTCAAGTCCTCTTCCTTCAACGCAGAAAGCTTCTGCCTGAGGACGTGGTTTTCTTCAGCGAGACGGCTGGCCTCAGATCTGTAAACAGACAAAACTTTGTTAGAAAAAACTACATCCAACAAGTTATACTTAACCGTACACGTCAGGATGCACCTTTCTAATTCAGTGGGATGACAACATCATGATAAGTTGCTAGACATCGATTAATTTCTACAATGTACACACACGGACGTTGCGATATTTTTCTGCTTTTCCACTGGTGATCTACAGGGATCGAAGGAGCACACGTGTTCGAGATCTGTTGTGTCACACAAAAAAGGGTTTAGGAACCTAATCACAGGACAAACGGCACAACGTTGCTCGGGAAACTCAAAGGGACGGGGACCACGAGAAACCACAGGAGACACGGAGGAGGGACGGGCGTCTCTAGTTTCTGTCCACGTTACCTATGAGCCTGTGTGGTTTCATTTAACGTCCGCGACTTGTCCTGGAGCTCTGTGATGGCTCGGCGAAGGTTGGTGTTCTCCTTCTCGAACTCCTCGCAGCGGTCCTTCAGATTGGTCACCGCCTGACCTTTAACCTCCAGCTGATTGGTCAGATCCAGGGCGGACGCCTCCGCGGGGCTCTCGGCAGCCGAAAGAATCTCGGACTGCCTTTCCAATTCGCCGAACAACTCGGAGAGCTTACTGTTCTCCTCCCTCATCCGGCCGATTTCACCCACCAGCGAGATCTGCTGGTCCTGGAAATCATGGAAAAGGTTCATCCTGCTTTCAAGGCTCCAAACTCTCTTCTCGAGTTCTCCGTTTTGGTCCTTCAGTTTGGCGTTTTCACACATGCAGTCTTCATATCGAATCTGAAGATCCGCCATCTTTAAGGCCTTTAGCTCCACCTCTTTGACGTGCTCCATCAGAAGCACCATTTTAACTTTGAGGTTGTAGTTTTCCTCCAACACCTGGTGGCCAGTTTTGATCTTTTCAGTGTTGTGAGCCAGAAGATTCTCCAGGATTTCTGTTTTCTGTTGAAGCAGGGAGATCTTCTCATGAAGGAGGACGTTCTCCTCCGCGGCGGTGTTGTACAAAGACTGTAGTTTGAGGGAAGAACACTCCCTGACCTCCCAGTCATCGTCTTCATCCAGACAATCATGTGCGCATTCATCCTTTATCTTAGTGGTTAAATGTTCACAGTCTGCGTCTGACACAAGTTCAACTTCCCGTCCATGGTTGTGAGAGTTAACCTCAGCATCCAACAGAGACGGCTCATCGGGGCCACCCGTCTCCTCCGGCGTTGAGGGATCGACCACAGTCTCATGACACGGCTCGTCTTCACGGGAAGAGCTTTCATTGTCCAGAGTGGGTACGTCTTGAGGTTTGTTCTCCTCCTCACATGATTCAAGAGCTGCTTTATTCTCACCATCTTCACCTTCAAACGCCTCGAGAGATGAGGACGCCTCACGCTGCAGCTCGTTTTTGGATTCTTCATCCGGGTCGTGGCCCTCAGAGGATGTCGATTCATGGGCTTCAGGTCCAACTCTGGGCTCTCCTTCAACGTCATCACCCTCAGGCACAAATATTTGACCATCCTGTTCTTCTTTCGTCTTTACTTCTGGCATTTTGTCTCCATGATCATCATTGGTAGCAAGAGCATCGTCGTTTTCGATGTTTTCATCCACAGCCTTGGGGTCCTCTGTTGGAGTTTCGTCTTGTTCAACTGGAAAAGGTGCCAAACAAACTAGTTCCTGATCGTCATCGTTGAGACGGATTTCACAGGGTACACGACATGTTTCTGTGGTGTTCAGCAGCTCGTCCATGAAAGTGTTTATTTCATTCGATACTTTTATTTCTGCTTCCTTGGCCTTTTCCGCAGAAGACAGAACCTGATCGAATTCCATCTCCAGCTCTACGATTCGGATTTTCAGCATGTCTCTCTCAGCTACGAGTTCTTCTCTGTCGTTCTCCAGGTTATCGTTTAATTTTCTCTCCAGGACGGACATGTGTTCCTGCAGCCTGCTCCTCTCCAGCTCAAAGTCCACCGCCGCCTGTTTAAGCAGCATCTCCAGCTCCTCGATCTTCATCTTCAGATCGTCGCGCTCGGTCAGCAGCTCAATCCTCTCGGTGATCTGCCTCTCGGAGATGTGAAGCATCTCGTCGTTTTTTGCCCTGAGTTCTTCCCGCTCCTGCTTGAGATCTTCGATGGTCTGATTCAGCAGGAGCTCGGTTTCGAGAGCTTTTTTCTCGGACTGGGCGAGAAGCTCGTCTCTGGTTTCCAGGCTCTCCTGAAGCCGGTTGTGGAGGTCGTTCAGCTGCCTGCTCAGCTCGATCTCTTTGGTCTGAGCCTCGCTGATGAAGTCATCCAGTTCATTCTGCAGTCGCTGGTTGTCAATCACCACTTTTTCCATCTTCTCTTCATGAAGACCTTCGAGCTCACGCCGCTCCTTCCTCCACTGTTTCTCCTGGTTCTCTCTGTCCTCCTCCATCATTCTCCTCTGCTCCTCCACCCTCTGGAGGGCCTCCTGCATCTGCGCCTCCCAGTGGAGCTTCTGCTCGACGTGGCTTTCTGAAACGGCCTTCAGCTCGCTCTGGTAGTGCTGCTCGAGTTTCCGAACGTCAGCCTGGAAACGCTTCGCGACAGACTCTTGATCGCCTGAGAAACGATCTTCCACCTGCTTGATTCTCTGCGAGAAGCTGATCTCGATTTCCTTCCTGTGCATGGTGGTTTAATGTTACAGCAACACTTCTGAACTCGTGACGGCACAAACAAATATCAAGATTCTTAAAAGAAATCAGCATATCCGATTATTTTAAAGGATTAGTCGATATTCTTTCAATGTAGGGCTGAAGCTAGTGTTACATTACATTTATACTGTTTATTTTCAATACTTTCTTATATTTTTATGCACCAATAACACCAAGACTTGGTGATAGCTTCATATTTTAAACACACTGACATGATCTAATCCGTCTTGGCAGACAACAAATTAATAATTTTTAAAAAAAGTCAGACGTCTCACCTCTCCTGAGCGATATCGTCTCGTAGTCTGTCCAACATGCCGCTGAGAGCGTCCCTCTCTTCGGCGTGCTTGGCGGTCAGCTCCTTCACGGTCTCCTCTAGACGAGCTCTCTCCTCTGCCATCAAGAATTCGACCCTCTTCTCCTCCTCCTCCGCCTCCGCCTGAAGCTTCTCCCTCTCTTCACTCACCCTCTCCTGGATCATCCCTTCGTAATCCTCCTCCAGTTGCGACCTCTCGCTCTCCCACTCCTCCTTCAGCCTTTTCTCCCTCTGCTCGAACTGCTCCTGTAACTGCGACCTTTCTCGCGCCACTCTACCGAGCAGAGCCTCCTCCTGACGCTCCTGAAGCCGGGCTCGCTCCGTCTCCCACTGCTCCCTCAGCTTGACCTCCTTCTCCTCCTGTTCCTTGACAAGTCTCAGCATCTCTTCCTCCAGCAGCGCCTGCAGAGACTCGTTGTTCTGCTCGTCCAGCTGAGCCTTCTCTTTCTGCCACTGCTCTGTCAGCTTCTGCACAATCTCGTCACGCTCCTCCTCGAACCTCACCTTCGCCTCCTCTAGCCTGGCCTTCAGTTCCTCCTCATGCCTCCGGTTCAGCAGCTCCTTCTCCCTTTCAAAATCACCCAACAGCCTCTTCTCAGACTCGGCCTTTTCCTCCTGCAGTTTCTTCCTCTCCTCTTCCAGTCTGGCTTCAGAGAGCTCTGCATGCTCCCTCTCCAGTTTACTCATCTCAGCGGCGTGTTGTTCCCTCAGCTCCTCAAGTTTTTTATCCATCTCTGCGTGCTGGGCTTCGAGGCTCTTCAGCTGCTCCTCCAGGTCGGCGGTGTCGGTGTGGGCCTCGAGCAGCTGTTGCCTCAGAGCGCCCACTTCCTCCTCTTGCAGATTCTCGAGCTCTTCCCGTTCTTCGGCCTGCGCCTGCTCCAGACACGTCCGCTCCAGCTCCGCTTTCTCGAGCTGGCTCTGGAGCTCCTGTGCGTGGCTCTGAACACCGGCCATCTCCTCCCTCAAAGCCTGGACCTCCTGCTGGTACTGGATGGCCAAAGTGGCCTTCTGGTCCTCGTGGCTCGTCCTCTGCTTCTCCACCATCTCGTCAAACTCATTGATCTGCGGCGATATAAAGAAAATATAAGACTCATGCATTTAACTTCTCCCTGTTGTTCCTGTCCAAAGTTATTAAAAGGTCTCTAATGGACTCACCTTGTATTCCAGCTGGTTTCGCAGCTCCTCCATTTCCTGGAGGTGCTGCTCCTTCAGGTGCTCCAACATCATCTCCGCCTCGAGGCTCATGCTGAACGGCTGAACTTCCTCTGAACCGATACCTGCAAAAAAAAAGAGTTGATGAAGCCGGTGACGCTTGACGCTGATGCATGTTTCCATGCAGCATCTCTACGCACTGATTGTTGTCACCAGCTGATGTAGTTAGCGCTCTGTAATGAGTTCTCTGAGGACTGTATGTGTGTGTGTGCTGTAAGGATTCATCAGGCCTACCTGGATCAGACTCCATGCCGGGGCTTTTGCTCTCCAGCTCTTCAGAGAGAGGTTTGTGGCAGGGCTGATGAACCCGTCCCAGGCTGTGGAACTCCCGCAGCTCGGACTGCAGCTCGTCGATACGATCCTGCAGCTCCTACCGGACGAGTTAAACACGCGTCATCAACAAAAGAATAAAAGAATCACTGACATCTAGTTTGCTTCTTTTTCTGGTGATCTAGACGCAGTTACCCTGTACTGAGCTTCATAGCTGCTGCGCAGCTGTTTAATCCGTTCCTCTTGAAGGAGGAAGTCGGCACTGCTGGGGTCCAAGTCTCCAAACTAAAGAAGATAATTTCATTTACACGAATGTGGTTTGTTTGCACAGAAAACATCAAATAACAAAATCATAAAAACACTAAAAAGGGATGAAAAAGAACATGCATGCTCCAACAACTCCTCACCCGTTCTTTCATAGCGTTGTCCACACACGTCTGGAGTTTTGTAATCTGGCTTTGTGCCTCCAGCAGCTTTTCGTTGCTGTCCAGCAGCTCCATCTCAAGACGCCTGTTTTCCTAAAAACAAAGTTTTGTTTACAGTTATCGACCAGGTTTTCTCTGGATGATGATTTATCGAGACAAAAGCAGAAATCGATCCGGTACCTTCACCGAGATGGAGAGGTGGTCTCTGAGGAAAGATTCATCCTCTCTGATCTTCTGGACTTCTGCTTCCATCTCCTCGCGCTGCAGGTCGGCCTGCTGCTGGAGCTGGTCCATCTCCTGCATCAGCTCCGATCGGACAGCCGCGAGCTTCTCTTTGTGGTCCTGTTCAAGCTTCCTGTACGATACATGAAGAACACAAGATTCAAGGCAAAGAAGTGCGGCTAGAATCCTTCTAATCAAGCTCATTAAACATGAAACAACACATGTTTATGTGTTGCTGTGATGAACTGCTGTAATCTGAGGAATAAATGACCTGAGGTTGAGATTATTCGTGTGTTCAATCGCAGAGTGATGCTCGTCCACCTCAGTGGCGAGCTGACTTTTTAGTTTTTCGGCTTTCTCCAGGTCCGATCGGATTTTCTCTTTCTCCCGGACTTCTCGGTCGACTTGCTCTCTGACGAGAGAGAAACAAACGATTCAGCAACATAGAGAAAGTTATTTCCACCTGAACGAGCTGCGTCACGGCGCTGACTCGTACTCACAGGAGATATCTGATCTCAGCTTTGAAGCTCGCCAGCGCCGCTTGGTGAATCCCGTTCTTAGTGACGAGCAGCTCGTTTTCAAGCGCCATGGTGAGATCGCTGAGACTCAGTTTTCCATCGAGGCTGAAATTCAAAGCCTGCGAATAAATTCAGAACATTTTAAAATAATAATAATAATAAAGAGTAATGGCGACAGTCATCATTTGAATAATAAGTACAGTTTGGCACCTGCAGGATCTCGGTGCTGTTTTCTATCCCTTCCTCCATCCAGGCATCCAGGATGTATTCGACTGGAGTGAAACCGGTACCGTCATCGAGGGTGGAGAAGAGGCGCATGCCGATGGTGCTGGTCAGAGCAGATGGAGTGGCGATCCGGCGGCCTCCTTCATCAAACGGCTGTATGGTGGAGAAAACAGTCTTTACAAGAGAAAAGATGCATTCTGGGTATAAAATGAAAAATAAAAACGTCTTTACTGAAGCTGCAGCAGAGCCCGATAAAAACAGGAATTAATTAACGAGAGAAAAGAGGCGTACCTGGGTGGAGTGGAGTCGTTTCAGCTGTCTGTAGGGGGTGGAGGCGGACGGTGTCGGAGGTTTGTTGTGGTTTACAACCCTGGAAACAAACTCCTGAACGTTCATCGCTCCATCGCCGGTTAGACTCTGCAGCACGTCGACGCTTACCTGAAAAATTAAGTGATATCTATTTTCCTCACCCTGTGTGTGAAATTTCAATTCTTTGACCTCCTCAGGATGATTTGTTAAACCCACAACAAATCTTTCATTATTTTTGGAGGTTTTTATGGTCGCACAAACCAACATCACCTTAATCTTGAGACAATTTTCCTTTTCTTACATTTTTAGAGCAAATGATTTATTTATTGAATTGAGAAAATAGTAAATGATGAAAAATAAATCAGTAGTTGCAGCCTTATATGTAAATATCTGATAATGTAATACAGGAGAAATTTAAAGGTGGTCACACAAACAAACCAAAAAATCTGAGCGCATGTCTGTTTTAACATCAACAAATTATAGCCATGTTCATTTAAAGTCAAGCCTTTTTACTGTGATGAGGTGTTTTGCATTGAGATGCAATAAAACAACGTCCCTGTTTTTAAATCTCACCTCCAGGCTCAGGTGTTCACACAGAGCGAGCAGCTCGGCGTGTCCGGCGTACCCGTCCCACGATATCTTCAGCTCGGCGCAGGCTTCGCGCAGCCTCTCCTCCAAACAGCTCGGCAGAGGGAGGCTGGATTTCCGGGGTGTGCTCGGCTCGTCGGGGTTCCAGAGGTGCATCTGGCCTAAACACGAGGTGAGAGACGGGGATCGATTTAGCGCCAAACATCAGCGAATGAGTAAAACTCTGAAGGGGAATGCTGCGACTCTGACGCACCTTCAGCCTCGTATTCCTCGGAGCTTGTTTCGTGAGCATTCCAGCGCTGTGAGAAACAAAAACAACAGATTAATATCACAAAAGTTTGACCTTTTAATAACCAGCTCACATCAAAATATAGAAACTGATTTGTGAGGAGAGATCTGATGGGACAAGCAGCTGGTTGGGAGTTCAAACATGTTTTTCTGGCTGACAAAAAACACGAGAGCTTTTGTGACGGCACGAGCAGCGAGGATGAAACTGTCACGGACAGACACACTTCTTTCTTTTCTTTTATCATCACAGGCATGTTAATGTTTTTCTCTTCTCATGCCGAGGTGCAACGTTTAAAAACTTTAAAAGTTCTAACTGCAGAAACGAGAAACCGTCGCTGAAAATGAAACACAAAAAGAAGTTTTAAAAAAAGTTCTTTGAAAGCAAAAATGAGGACGTTTTCAGCAGATTCTTGTTCTTAAATTCAGCATCGGTATCAGCAGAGTTTTTAAAGTTTCTGTGCTTGTTAATATAGAGGAGAGGAGGAGGAGGAGGAGGAGGAGGAGGAGGAGAGGAGGTGGTTTATCTGGGTGTGAATCACTGCAACCCAGTCCCAGTGTGAGCGTCCATTGTTTGGGAGGCAAACAGTGAGGGAATGGAGAACAGATGGGATCCTGCGAGCGGCATTTTGATACACGGTGCATAGGCATCCACCATCGGGGGTGGGGGTAGTGGGGCTCATTGTTCCTCTGTCACCCTCCTCCTCCTCCCTCCACCCAAAAGCACCAAAGCCTGCAAGTCTCTGCGGCAGAGCGCCACCCCACCCTCTGACCCGTCCCCATCTGCCGGACATTGTAGCATTGTTGCGGCCTTAGATTAGTCAAGACCAAGACACGCTTCAGTTCGACGTCTCCAATGGCGTTTGTCTCGGTGCTGGCGGGCATCTGGGGTGGAGTCAGGAGCGCAGACAATACGCAGAATATTAACGCGTCCGTCGGTGCACGGGCTGAAGCCGTTTTCTTTGTCCTGATTTATTTTTGCTGCAGCGCGTCCAGAAGTTTGAATAATGAACCTGTTGTCCGAAGGCCGCAGCAGTCAGTAAATCCTTCACTCACCATGAACTCAAACATACGGCTGCATCGTTTTCTAGTCATCTTTTCTGCAAATGACTCGTTTTGTGCAACCAGTCAGTCCAAAAACTCAGAAATACATTTGTTTATTGACTGAACCATTCATTGTCTGGCACTCCACAACCAAAATGTGACATCCCGCTCATCTTGCTGCAAACTTCTCCCCCTTGTTTCTGCTGCAGCGTGAGCTCAGCCCTCCATACGTGTGTCAAATAACTTTCTATGTCAGCGGCGAGGATAATCCAAGAAAAGAAAAGGATCTAGAAGATCAACCAGAGGAACCGTGCAGAGCGTTCAGCTCTGAACTAATGCGACACAAGCGAAGCATGCTGGATATAAGCCACTACAATGAGAGGCACCGACTGTCAGTCTTTAAATGAGAAAGGGAAATATTGACAAGCATAAAGAACCAGTCAGTGCCCGTCTCTCTCTGTCTTTATCTGCTGAACGCTCAGATCTGTTTGGACACGATGGACTGAATTCCTCCATCGCTGCTCTGTTGCCTTGACCACCTTGTCGCCACAGACACACACACACACTCGGGGCAAAGTTCAACTCGGCACAATCGCATCATGAAACATTAAACACTGTGCCGCAGAGCCCTGTGAGCGTGAACGCTGCGTTTGAGTGTCTGTGTTACATTCAGGATCTGCCCTGCATGCCACTAAGCTGATTAGCTAAGAATAACGCCGCGCTGCCAGCCTGCGGCTGCCGAGGAACACGGTGCATGAAGGACAGGAGGCGATAAAGGCTGGCATCACAGTGTCTGGAGGTTTAGTGCAGCACGGCGCTGGTCTTAGCCCTTTACCTCACGCTTCCTCGGAACAGCTGAGTCATAGTTGTCCTCAGGATCCTCGTCCTGCTCCTCCTCCTCCAACGGATTTGCGATTTTAACTTCGGACGGGTCGGAAATAGGCTCGATGAACTCGGGCGTGGAGCGGCGGCCGTAGCGTTTGCTGCCCTTCACGAACTTTGGTTGGATCTCAGGAGATTCTGAGGAGATGCAAAGACAAGAAAGTGTTAAAAAAGGGCCAGTGTGTCTCTATTTACAGAATTGGAATATAATACACATAACCATGTTTTCAATGGTATATAATCATCCATGTTTTTGTGACCTTGGCTTGTGACTTTTATCACACCATGTTCCTACAACACTGGCTGCAGACAGAACCTTTTGTGTTTTTCATACATTTCATGGCCACTGCAGAGACAACAGGGTCATCATGAGGTTTGCACAACAGAGGAAACGATTAAAACTGAACACAGAGAGAAAAAATGCTTGATGACTAATATCTGCCGCAGATTCCAGCAGCTGTAACTTCTCTAAAAGTGGTAACCGAAGCTCAAACAGAAACTGAAAGGCAAACATCTCTACTGACTTCATCTTTGATGAACACGAATGTGAGATGTGACCATAAAGAAATAAAACATGTCAGCTTATTAAACACACGGCTGAACACGTCTGAACAAATATTTCTTGGCTTCATAAACAGATTTCTACCGGGACCTACGGATCCTACTGAGCCCTCAAGAATAACCCAGATACTTTTTGATGCTCATAGTTTAAAGTTTTTTACTTTAATGAACAAAAAGTCAACCAATGATATAATGGAGTGCTGGGAAAAGGAGGTGTGGCTTCAGATAACTTTGTTTTGGAGGGATTTCATCTTTTCTGTGCTCACATTAAAGCAGAAAAAACTAAATAAAAGTATAAAGAAGAAAGAAATAGCTTCATCTAAATGACTCTTTGTGTTAAGTACATTAATTAACAAACTGTGCCAGCAGTCAAACCATGACGGAGCAAACAGCTCACTGCTAATTGGCTTTGTGCCTCTGTATGTAGATTTACAGCTGAATCAGCCTTCACGAGTCTCAGCTTCTTCTGAGCTTTAAGTTCAATATTAAACTGATCCTGACGTTAATTTAACAGATTCAGCTTCATGACTTTGTGAATCCAGACTTTACCCGGTTTCGGCGGGCTCTCCTGCTCCGCCTGCTCGACACTCGACGACAACACCTGAATCAGCGCGTTCTTGAACGCGTCAAAGTCGACCTGAAACGAGAGAGATTTTGCATACGTGTGAGAAAATGCAAGCAATGCTCAGCATGTGAAGCCAAATATGAACAAAGCAAAAAAAAAAAAAAGTTCATGAAATTCCTTCGACTGCATGTCAGAGTCCCCGTGTGCCGGGGTGGAGGCTGGGCGGCCCTGGCTGTCTGGGTGGAGGAGGGTGCGTGGAGGTCACACTTCAAGAATCAACAGCTGCTAACCCTGAATATGCTGATTTTCTTTGTGCGTCGAGGCCGACGGCTGCCGGATTGTTTCATAGAAGGGGGGGGGTTTTGACTTTATTGTTGGATGCCATGGGCAGGCAGTCAGTTCACCAGCTAAACATTCATCCCTGCCCACACACTCCCAACACGCAAGACAATAGCCAGCCGTCTGTGCACACGCTTATATTCAAAAACGACGACATGCAAAAGTGTGGAGGTAAGCAGAAGATAACACACTGCAGATCCGAGTCGCACACAGATTGGACCGGCGTCCTGGAGAACCCTCAAAGAAACTCATCTGTGCATGATGATTAGGCGGCTTGTTTGTCCTGACGACAGACACCTGGGATCAGGGGTTGATGGGGGCACGTTTTCCCCTCAACAAGACTGGCTAACAAAGCACCAACAAAAAAACCCACAAAGACCTGAGAGCTGGAGTGGCTCCACATAAGCACCTGCCAAACTCAAAAAGGAAAGCCAAAAGGCCACGACTGGGCAGATTACTTCAAAAGTTGCACACCTGTAAGAGGAATGAACACGTACCCTGGCAGTGAGGCGGTCCTGGTTCTGCAGCAGCGCATGGAGAAGGGCTGGTGTGGCATCGTCAAGGTGCAGGGACTGGCAGAGGTCGGCGAGTTCCTCCGTGCACAGCGAGCCGGAGCCGCTGGCGTCGAAACTGTTAAAAACTTCTTTTAGGCGCTCCTCATAGTCCTGCTCTTGGGTGTCATCCATCCCACAGGACAGCACCCTGCCCTGAAACAGAAGGAAGAGGAAACACTCGTTCAATCACACAGTATCACAACGCCGCATATTTACAGCATGATGCGACGGAAGACACTCACAACCAGGGTGGAAACATTTATCTCGACAGCATGCGACCCTAACAGCACCTTCATCTGAGTGACGCCGAGCGACTGAGCCACCGACACGCTGCTCCAGCGTCACTTGTGGTGGAGGCTTTGCCTAATCCAATTAGGATGATTAGACAATCAGGAAAATTGATAGACGTGACCGTGACTCTGTTTTAACGCCTTCGGCCAGGGAAGTTTCATGACCCGAGTAATTCAATCTGAGGCACACGTGAGAGGGAAGTTGTCGATGTGAAGAAATGTGATATCAAAATGGAAAGTTATTTAGTGTTCGAGGTTTCAAACTGCTGATAAAGACCGAGGACAAAGTGGAACAAGCAGCCAGGAACTAACTGAGAAGGTTACGGCGAGGCTTTGAGCCAACGTTCAGCAGCTGGCAGCATCGGTCACAGACACATGGACGAGGTTTTAATAGTCTCTATCCAGCTGGATCATCACTGTGATTGAAAAAACAACGAGAAGCATTTGACTAAGATAAAGAAAGACAAATACAAAAACAATGAATCCAGGGTGTTTATTCATGAATCTTTCATATTTCTAAACAGAGAAATGAACATGAGAGGTCTTCATGGATCAAAATAAAAGAAGAGATAAAGTCTGACTAAGTTAAGCAATGATATAACTCACAGACGCAGCCCGGGTCAGCCACCTGAAGCTTAACGAAGGTGACTGGAAATAGCATTAGTCTATTTTTACTCACAAACACTCTCCACAAATGTTTTGTCTGACTGCTGCGACACGTTTCAGCACAAATCATCTCCTTTATCATCTTTGTTCACTGCATTTATTCTGTGTTTAAGAGTCCACGGTGTCTAACGAGTGGAAACTTCTCACTTCGGGCTTATAAAACACAAAGAGTCCCCTCCTGACCTCCAGCTTTTCCAGCTGCTCTCAGTGAGATCATCAAGCGCTCGGCCAGGTGTCCCCCCACACCCCGGGCTCGGGGTACCCTCATTCACCGCACGCAGACAATGGAGACAAAAACTGAATCAGTATTCTGCATCTGCACACTTGAGCCGCTTATGAAATGCAAGAAAATCATGGCTCAGAGCTGGCGGCGGTGGCTCGGTGTCACAAAATTAAAAATCAAATCTGGATCAAACAAGAACAGATCGAATCAAATGTTAAATCTTTAACACTTGGCTTGGTTTGTGCTGTCCCACTGATTCAGTCTGCGCCCTCCGAGCAGCCTCTGAGCCCATTATCCCGGTAGCCCTCCTGCACGGCGGCCGGTGGTTTGACAGCTGCTGCGGCCAAAGAATCGCTCTAGTCCGGGTCACAAGAAGGAGGTTAATCCTCGGCACCATAACCAGCGTTCACCGCTACTGGTCTGATTAGTAATTAACACCAACACTGACAGACGTCAATCTAAAGAAAAGTAAAAACTGTGTTCTCCATCATGCAACTCCTGAAGGAGAGAGTTTTCCTTTATAATAATAATAATAATAATAATAATAATAATAATAATAATAATATAATAAAATAATATAATAATAATTAAAAAAAAAGAAAGGTCACACAGGTCAAGACAAACACGACAGATCCAACGCCACAGAAACAAACAGGCAGAGCGATTAAAAGAAAATTTTAAAAACAGCTATCTTGATGTCTGGAGCTTCGGAATAAAAAAAGAAGAGTACAACAATAAAAACATAATACTCAGACGGAGCATGAAACGTGGAAAAATGTCAGCCTGGTTAAGAATAACGAAACAATAAGATCAAATATTAAGAGACAATATCACAAAAAAGCAGAAAATGTCTAAAAAAAAATCATCATGCATCATGTTCTTAAATCAAAATCACATTTCTACCTTCATATTTATATTATTGTTTGCTTTTCTTTGCACATGCACAACAACAAAAATATTATTTAACATATTCTGACTCCCTCATTATGATAAATATCTGCACAAACTAAACTAAAACAACATTTATATTTATATTGTTTCTCTTTTTTAAGACTTCAGGTTTAATCTTTGCACCAATAACACATTTTATACCTTTTCTGACTTATAATGCAGTTAGATTATTTCATTTTTAGTCTCTTAACATGTTTAAAGTCTCTGCAAATGTTTTAATTTCTTAAAATCCAGATTTATCTTCTAGGTTTATTATAATGCATGTTTCTTGTGCTTCATGCTGCTGCAGGATGCATGAGTTTGGATGAAGCATGAGTTTAGATGATGCATGCATGAGTTTAGATGCAGCATGAGTTTAGATGAAGCATGAGTTTAGATGAAGCATGCATGAGTTTAGATGATGCATGAGTTTAGATGAAGGATGCATGAGTTTAGATGAAGCATGAGTTTAGATGAAGGATGCATGAGTTTGGATGCAGCATGCATGAGTTGAGCATCTATCTGACTCATGTCTGCAGATCACAGCATGTTGAGTTTCGTGTTTTTTGCACGTCAGCTGTGGACAAACAGAAGTGTCTCATATGACCAGTTCATCGGGAAGTGAAGCCTGAATGCTTCACTAACTTACAGACACACTGAGTAAACTACAACCACCTGTAGAAGCGGGTTTAGCTCCTGGAGCTAACCCACGGAGGACGTCTTCATCACCGGGGAAAGTGATGTGCTAACCGGGGCTAAAGTATCCGCAGGCGCGTCTGGAGGGAGGAAGTTCAAATCAGTGAACATCCGTCTAAAAAGACTTAATGTGAACTCACCACAGTCTGTGAACTTGGAGGACAGTCGGCTCCTTTTTCCCAACCTGAATTTGGATTTAAATTATGCGGCAAAACAAACTTTTACAGCATTTCTTCCTCCGGCGGGCGGCGGCGCGGTTTTCTCCCGGACAAAGATGCGTGTCAGCGGGTAAACTCCGCTCGAAGATGCGCCGGTCCGGTTTGAGTTTGTGGAAGTTTGTTTTTATGTCCAGATATCAGAGGACTGTCTGCCGGTTTTCAGGGTGTCTGCTGGCCCGGCTTCGTGTCCTCTCTCCCCCGTGTCTCATCCTTCTCTCTCCGGTGGTTTGTAGCGGGTTTTGAAAAAGCGGCTGTTAGAGGAAGGGGCGGGGACCGGAGAGAGCCTGAGGCCGCCTGAGTGGACACACAGGCCGGCCCCCTGCGGACCGAAGAGGGGGGTGGGGCTGGTACTGAAAAATACTCAATTACAAGTAATACTTTAACTTAAGTGAGTGCAAAAGTATTGGACTCAAAATATACTTAAAGTACCAGAAGTACTTATTATGCAGACTATAACTACATAAAATACACTATATATGAATTTGGGGATCAATAAAGCTTTATTTGACTCCTATAATAAAACATCATCATATATTTTTGCATTAATAATATGAAGCTGCAAAAAAAGCAACAATTCTATGGAAGCCCAAAGCGGTCATACATTAAATACATCTTTGTTTTTTCTCACGATAACAAGTTAATTTCACAAGTTATTGTGAAACATTTTCAACAGAGATAACGACATTATTAATTTGAGATCTCGATAAAACAAATTAACTCGATGAATTAACTAAAATATAACCTACGGAAGTCCAAAGCGGTCATGTATTCATACATTTTATTTCCTCTAGCGGGTTCATTTCATTTGTTTTCTTGAGATTTCAAGATCATGGAATTTTGTTTTCCAAGACAATGCCATAATCTGAGATTTTAAGAAAACAAAAGACTAGTTTATTAAATTATCAATATTCTCCTGCTCCTCTGACATCGCTACACTGAATGACGTTTCCTGCAATGATCTCAGATTATTTATGACAAAAAAACAGAGGAAATAAAATGTTTAACTGTATGACCTCTCTCTAACTTCGTCATACGTTCATACATTGTATTTCCTCCAGTTTTTATCCTTGTTGTCACTGTATTTTGGCGTTTGCATCCTTCTATCAGCAGCCTGCGTAGCTGACACAAGTTTTTATTTACTGCATGTTTGAATCGCTGTATTAAATGTGAACCAGCAGCAGAGGACCTGATTAGTTTCAGTCTCATATTGTCAGGTGAGAGCTCACAGATTTGGACAGCGGGGCAGATTTTATTGCTGCAGTAGAGAAATAATAAAGAGAGCTGTCTGCTACTAAATCTACCTGCTACTCACCTTTAGTCACTGCAGTGAGTAATGTGTTGTTCATTCTGTGTGTGGTCATTGCAGGGAAAAATATGTAATTAAGTGCTGTCCTGTGATTGGTCCTTACATTTCCAAAACATATAATATCAAGCCTACAGGATAAATAATTTAGAGTTTGTCTGACCCAGTTCTGCTGTACTCAACAGAACAACAAACACACAGTAACAAAAGCTGAACAATGGGACAAAAACAGAAGACAATAACTTCTTTGTTCCACAGATTTCAGACAGTATGCATTATTAATATCCAGCAACTGATGAGACAGTCTGATATGATGTGACGTAATAGTAAGGTTTGATGAAATATTTACAGGAGTACGATATAAAGATCGAGGGTGTGGATGGACATGATGTGATGTTGAAAATCCTCTCCTGAATAAAATTTAACAGCAACTACTGAACTGTCCCCACTGTCACACCAGGAACCTTTTTTGCTGTGAAGTGGCCGTGCGAACCACTGCACCACCGTGCCGCGATATAAATTCAATCACCTGCAAATCCTTTTTCAAGCTATAGTCACTTAAATACAGTAGAGAGGCGACATATTTAAAGTTCAAACTGATTAACCTTGTTGGTAAATCTCTTTCTGAATTTGATGTTTCAAAAAAATTGGTGATAGGTGATAGCATCATGGGCATGAAAGTCCTCTAAAGGCTCGCTCACAAACCGCATGGACCAATAGTCTGACGGTTAAAGAACATTGTTAATTCAATGATTTCACCATCAACAGTCCATCTAATATCACTGAGGATCCTAAAATCAACACTGAGTGTCTGTGACCTTTGACCCCTCAGGCAGCACCGCGTTAGAAACTGACACGTTTGTATGAAGGATTTCATTACACGGGCTCAGGAACATTATTAGAAAACCTTTGTCAGTAAACACAGTTTGTTTCTGCATCCACACATGCGAGTTAAGACTGTGCGACACAAAGTGAAAGCCGCAAATCAACAACATCCAGAAACACAGCTGACCTCTCTGAGACGGACAGACGGTGTGCTGAGGATGGACATCATGTACTGCAGGCTGAATTTAAGTTTCCAACTGAGTAACTGACCACACATCTGTATTCCCGTACACTGTGCACACCTCTGCACATTTACTACCTGATCCAAGATATGATAAAATGCATCCTAATGTACAAACACCATACTGACCCTGTGTGTTATCTTCTGCAGAGGAGTTTCCATTCTCCGTGGATCTGAGGACACATGCAGCTTCCACCTCGGCACAGAGGACGGCGTCTCAGTGGGTGTCTCGCAGGTCGTTTGTGGGTTCCTCTTTGTGTCCGTTGAAGTACATCAGTGTCTGAAAAACACCACGAGCCCGCACACATTCGGCCCAGGTGGCTCCTGAGTGAATGGGACCACAGTCTACTCATTTACCTGCACTCAGAGAAAAAAAAAACTGTACTGTACGTCTTAAAAAACACAAAGCCTGTTTGTTTGTGCTGCTCCTTCTCTTGTCTTTGTGTCTAATAGGTATACGCTCCCTGCCAGCCAATGAGGGCAGGCCGTAGGGAGAAACCCCAGAGCGGGCACCGGGGAAACTCTGGGGCCCGTCCTGTTATTATCTGTCTCCATGGCAACCGAGGGACCAGGTGGGATGAGAGCAGGAGCATAGAGACCCTTGAATTGATCCTAATGGAGTCTAGTGGGCATCAGAGGCCCCTGGGTTTATGCACAGGCACAATGCACTCGAGGGTTTGCGGGTCAGAATAAATGAGTCTGAAAGCCACTTTTGTTTGTTTGCATTCATTGATATTCTCAGAGGGGAGCCGCTGAAGGTTTCTGTTCTGGAGCTTCGACTCATATCAAGATCAGATTTAGATTTGTGTGTGCTGCAGGGTGTCATATGCTCGTAGGAACTGAATCCAGTGATTTAGGTTTGTTTTAACTGTTCTTGTTGGATTCATGTTGTACTTTTATTACACTGGGGAACAATTTGAAAAAAAAAAATTCAGTTGAGTTAGATTTTTATGCTGATTCTAAAATTGCAGTCAGTTTTTTCTCCACAGCTCCAGATAAGCAAAATCTATGAGCATACCGTTATAAGTTCTGTTTGGTTTGATGCTGTTTTTGTAGTTTTCAAAGCGTGTAACTATTCCATCTTAGTGTTTTATTTCTATAGGTATATATTTCCTTTGTTCCAGATCACTTCTCGTCGTAAACGTCTAAACAACCCTGACTCCTTTTGCTTTATTTGTGCTAGTTTTACCATTCAAAGTCAGAGGAAAGCAAACATCAGTGCATTTGTCAAACAAGCATATTTTGCATATTCTAAAGTAAAACTCGTGATCAAGACGACAAACCATGGGCCCCTCACAAAGTGTGCAAGCAGTGTGTCAAGAGTTTAACGGATGTGGACCAAAGGAACACATTAAAAGTTGGCGTTTGGTATCCCCATGGTTTGGCGAGAGCAAAAAGATCATTGCTCAGACTTTTGTTTAGTAAAAACATCAGGATTTAACCAGAAAAATAAAAGTCAAGCTAGAAGAGTTCTCGAAGTTTTCGAACAACTACCTCCTCTGGAAGATCTGAGTGATGTTGAAGAACGCAGTGACAGCAATGATGCAGATTTTAAAATTCACGAGGATTCAAACAAACAAGCACATATCTGTTAAGTTCAGTATTTTTCATATTTTTTTAAGAAAACAGGGATCCTATAGTTCAAAAACTCGATAGAGAGAAAAACTGAGATCACTTTTGGATTCCGCACCCAAAAATTTAAAACAGCTGTCCGACCGAACTCTGTTCCCCAGTGTTATTTTTCTAGATTGCTATGTGTTGTAATATCGTCCTGTGTGTCTTGTATCTGTTTTAATTTGACTTTTTCTCATTTATGCTGCTGCCTGTTGTGACCAGGACTCTCTTGGGGGAGGTTTTTAATCTTCCTGGTTAAATGAATAAATAAATCATGTCTTAGACCACAGAGGTAAGATTCTTATTGTTGCTCTTCAAGTGATCTAAATCCATTCAAGATCCACAGCTTCAGAAAACACAGTTATTATTGTTTTATCAACTTGATACAACATGATTTTTCATTTGATGAGGATTGTGTTCATGATTTTGAACCAATGAGTTTCTCTTTTGGGTCTCCTGCTGTGAAACTTCTTTTTATTATTATTATTACACATGCAGGTGTATAGGTCATGTTGTCCTGTCAGTCTGACTGGACACAGTCATGATTTGAAAGGTTTGAAATAGCTCAGCTGGGAGAGACTGAAGCTCTAAAGGTTGCTGGTTCAATCCTGGCCAACATAGTCAACATAGTCTCTTGTGTCAGGTCCTGCAGCACACATCTTTTCTCTTCTCTGTAAGTCACTTTAGATAAAACTGTCAGCTAAATGACTGAATGTTAATGTCGTCTAATAACCCTGACGAGGTTTTGGAGACTCCACTGTGGAGCCAAGTGAAGCTGGACTGACCAACGACGCCATCTACCTGTACCAGAGGGTAAAGAAACAAAACATGAAACTACCAGAGACAACTGAGTGAGAATGTTTAACTTACTTTAACTCTTTTTTGGTGGGTGGGAACCGATACTGCAGTGAAAGTTTGTGAGGTCATGTGATTTTATTACTGATCCGACCTGTGTGGGTGTGTACAGACCAACCTGTGTCTCGCTCTTCTCTTAGTTTTGTTGCACCTAATCAAGTTTCTATTCAGCCAGAAGAACTCATCACCTGTGTAGGCGTGCAGGGCCGTGAAGTATACTCTGCGTTTCATGTGTTGGTTAGTCTATAATAGTCTAAATACTGACTCAACAAGCCAATATACATTTTAATTTCTTACTGTCACAGTCTGTTGTTGATGCTTTAATCCTCGAAGCTCCACAGATGAGAATTATACATGGAGTAGTCGACCATCCTCTCAGTAAGCTGAGGCCGCTTATCGCATTTTTGTCTGTCTGCAGCCCTTCAGGGTGTTTACCAAGCCATGGAAACACAGCTGCCTACGTCTTATTTAGTTTCATAAGAGTGCAAACACTGTGACAAATGTTTGTGGGGAAATAAATGCACAAATTGCAGTTTTTAATCAGCCACAAGCTCAGCCACAAATAATTAAATATGTGTAAATTAAAGGTCCAGTGTGCTTTCACAGCTTGTTGCTTTTCTTCTTCTTCTTTTAGCTCATGAATGTTGTCGAGTTTCCAACCTTTACCGTCTTTTAATAACTCAGATTCCTTTGCAGACTTATGATAAAATATTTTTTTATTCACCCGAATGAAATCTGTGACTGACACTGATACAGACACGAGTAAATCTTGGGAATGGTTTCAGCCTTCCTGCACAGACAGGCTTTGTACACACAGCATCAAGTCGCAGGAATGTAATTAAAGATTCAGTTTAGTCAGCTGCTCCCTCACTGTCTTCCTACTGAATTCCTTAAATACAGAAACCCCCCCACCACCAATCCTGAACTTTGGGAATGTCGACAGACTCAGTTTACTGCATGTGCTGGTGCAAAAGGACTGTAACAGACAATTTCTAATGCATGTGCTTTGAGAAAATAAAAACATGTCCAGACGTGAGTTCTGAACCACCTAAAAAAAAAAAGTTCTTGAAAAAGTTCCGGCCTCGCCTCACATCTTCTTCAGAGCTCTGGCCGTTTCTTCGATGGCCTCTCTCGGCTCGTTGGGAGCGGGGATCTTCAGGTCGGTCGGCTCCACGCCCCACACATCGGTGGCGTACTCTGTGATGGTTCTGTCGCTGGAGAACTTTCCTGTGGCGGCGATGTTCTTGATCACCATCTTCGTCCAGTCTGTTGGGTTCTGTCAGAGAAACATAAAACAGTTTTATTTTAGGTTTTATTTTTTTGTAGGTCTGAAGAGATAACGCTTCTTGTTTTCTACTTGATTTTACTTCTTTATTTTACACTATAAATAAAATGCATGAACGTGTGACTGCATTGGGCTTCCATAAATTTGCCCTCTTGTGGTTGTCTAAAGCATCAGAATCAGATTTATGTATAACCAACAAATAATCTGACTCCTTCAACCTTTCACTTGATTTATGCAGCTTCACTTACTTTCTGAGCTCATGTTTGCTTGTTTCTTTGCTGTGGATGTTTTTTGTATCTGTTTATAGTTCTTCCTCATTCTACAGGCTTCTCCCGTGCACAATTTTCCTCTTTTCTTTTGTTGTTGTGTTTCAAATAAATGTGTGCAAATCAATAAAAAAGTGCAATGAAGCGGAAAAACATAGAGAGCTATTATAGAAGTAGGTGAAACAACAGGAGAACATATGGGCTACAATATGAACAATAATAAATGATGAATATAGAATCTGCCAAAGCACACAAACAAAATCTGAAATCAGAAATGCAAATAGGATTTGATCATGAGGATCCTGTAGCACGAAGAAAGTTCAGCTCAGTCTAAATATGAAAACAGATACCCGTGAAAAAAATATTAAGAGAAGAAGAGAAGAATGAGTATTTTTGCTTTTGTGTTGGATCATGAACAACCTGCTATGAATATGTGAAGTTAAAGACAGCTTTAATCATCTTTGTTGAAACTCTGAAACTCCTTTATGAACTCAGAGGATGCTGTATGATGAGTCAGGTCTTCTGGTGATCTGACTGGTCAGTAGACATCGGATGGTTTTAAACTGACCCTCTGAAGTTAAGTCAGGTTACCGTGGTGATTAAAGCTGACTCAACTTTGTCATACTGGAAAAAATGAAAGTCAAAGACAGCTGTTTGCTTGAGGCAAATGTTACCTGATACAGCTTGCTGACTTTCTCTTGGCATTTCACGTAGTCCTCATAGTCTGCAAACACTTTGAAACTGAAGAGAGACAAGAGAGGATGAATAAGTCACGAGTGTGACAGCAGGAACTTGTAAAGAAGTTCCATCGCTACGAGTAAAACTAATTTGCTTCTTTGTAAAGACTTTGTCTGCACGCTTCTCACCGGTCATGTTTGAAGAGCATGTTAGTGAGGTCTCGGAAAATCTCTGGATTTCTGGGGCTGAAGTATCCGCTTGTGATCTGGTCCATCACTTGTTTCAGCTCTGGGAGCTTATTGTAGTACGACATGGCATCGTACCTAAAAAACAAAGACAACGGTTCATATAGTTTAACAAAAAAAGAACTCTGGAACTTAAATATGAGAAATAATAAGAATCTCATTTACCCCTTTTTGTCCATCTCAGCCACGTCGTCCACCCTCATGCCGAAGATGAACAGGTTCTCCTCTCCGGCCTCCTCGGCCATCTCCACGTTGGCTCCGTCCATGGTGCCGATGGTCAGAGCTCCGTTCAGCATGAACTTCATGTTACCTGTTCCTGAAGCTTCAGTGCCAGCGGTGGAGATCTGCTCTGACAGATCCGTGGCAGGGATCACTGAGGACGAGCAAAGTTTATATATTATTATTACATAAAGAGCTATCCGTTTTGCTCGTATATGTCAGCAGCTACCTTTCTCTGCCAGAGAGACCCTGTAGTTCTCCAGGAAGATGACCTTCAGCTTGTCTCCCACCACGGGGTCATTATTCACCACGTCAGCCACCGAAGTGATCAGCCTGATGATCATCTTCGCCATGTGGTACCCGGGAGCAGCCTGCGGAGGGCGACAGTGGATGACTTACTGTAAAACAAGAACCTCACACCACGCCTGAACTTCAGCATGTGTCGTTTGTCACGTCTGCTTTGGCTGAGCTGCTACCTTTCCTCCGATGATCACTGTCCGAGGTACAAAAGGTGCACTGGGCTCCTTTCTGATGCCTTAAGAAGAAACACAAACACATTATGATTTATGTGTGAAGCACTCAATGGATCATATGAACGTTGGGTCACTGTTAAAACACCAGGAAGTTGTATTTGCATGCATGCTACACACACACGTGGGATTTAAAATGTACGTATTGTTGTTTTATCCAGTGCTCAGGATGGAGACGCTGGTTGGTTGGTCACACCATCTGTGTCCTAGTACTCAAGATTGTTCTTAGTCTCGAGACTGGACTCAAGACTACTATTTAAAGGCCTCGATCTCTAGATCTTAGTTAAAGACCGGTCTTAATTGTCTGTGAGGAGACATCAGCCAAATCTTCTGCAATAAACCACAAAGAAAAGACCTTAGCTACCCAAGTATGCATGGTCTTGACCTGGTCTCGATCCCTCAAAGTCTTGGTCTTGTCTCGGTCTTGATGCACACTATTCTTGGTCATGACAACACCACACACCTTAAAGATCTCACAAGCGAGCTGCTGGGACGTTTGTAGGCTCTTATTGTGTGTTTACTTATAGATTTATGTCTCATTCTGTTCGTCTTTTATGCTATAAGGACCCTGAATTGTCATTTTATAGAATTATATTGCATGTCATGGTTGCTGGGAAAAATTTCCAAGAGAGAAAAAAGTTTTAGATGCAGCATCAAAGTAAATTTCATTTAGCATGAAGCAAGAACAGCTGATGAAAGTGACTTCCTGTTCATCAGCTGATGACTACAATGGGATATTCCTACTCTGGATTCAGTCTGCAGATGCTTCCCATTCTTTGTGTTTGTTCTAACTTGCTCAGAGAACCGGCGGTCGGCTGGGGGGAGTCTTCCGCGTCAGGATGTGTCAGATTGTGTCAGGTTGTGTTAGATTGTGTTATGTAACTCTGCAGAGCCGTGCGGTAGCTTGTGAAACCTTCTGGCACTTTGTAATGAGAGGTTTCACATACGGTTGTACATGGTGATGATGTGCAGGCAGTTGAGGAGCTGCCGCTTGTACTCGTGGATCCTCTTCACGTGGACGTCAAACATGGACGCTGGGTTGATTTTCACCCTGTACTCTTTCTCCAGGTGCTGGGCGAATTTCACCTTGTTGTCCTGTGAGAAAAAGGAAATGTTGTGACTTGTTGGTGGGAACGGAGGAGTTGTTCGGTGAGGTGAAGTTGCTGAATCACGGACGCAGCCTGTCCTGACACATACTGACTCTACAGCTGCGAAATGCAATGTTGCAACTGACCATAATGTGCCTGCAATGACATGCAGAAATGATAAACAACCAAGAGAGAAACGGGCACCAACGAGGCTTCATGGTGCAACAGGACATGTAGAAAAAAGCTGCCAGTATGGCAACATTGTTGCTTATCAATCCAGTAAAACCGTCACGTGACACAAAGCTTTTAGATCTATCGATACACCTTACACCATAACAGCTGTCTGCAGCCTCTGCAGAGTGAAGATGCTGTTTCAAACCATCTAAACGTGACTGAAGTTTTATGTTATTTCAGTTTTCTTTTGTCCATTTGTTGACGCCGTGGTACACTGGAAGAAATACTCGAATACCAATGTAAGTACTCCATTACAGTGCATTCAAGAGTCAAAGTACAGATGTATAGAGTTAAACATAATACTTGTTCTGCAGAAAAAGGCCCCCACTGACTGATAGGATAGTTTTAGTTTGGTAATACTCTTGTAAGAATACAAATAAATCTCTCGGCCTCAAGCAGAGGATTTTTAAATGAACTTATATTTTCAGTGATTAGTATTTCTCTCTAGTACTTAAAGTCAGTAGATGCACTCTCACCTGTTTCACTCTAGAGACGTCTCGGATGAAGGCCGCATCGGTGACGAGGTCATTGAGCTTCTGCAGCTCGCTCAGGTCCTTCACATAATCCTCCCCGATGGCCTGAAAGAGATTAAAGGTCACAATAAAACACGTGTAAACACAAACTAACAAACAGCGTTTACTGCACTCACGCCTCGTATATTTGCAAAGCTGACTGCCGTGAAAGACTCAGGAGAGAACGCTGTGCCAAGGTTCAATCAAACGACAGCTGGGGGGGGGATATATTGTCGAGGATTCTGGGATCTTAACTGCTACAATGTCTCTTGGCGCTCGATTATTTAATTATTTCTCAGCTCAGCTCTGAACAGACCTCAGCTATAAGCTCAGCCAGTCCGGGGTTGCAGAGCAGCAACCAGCGTCTCGGAGTGATGCCGTTGGTTTTGTTCTGAAACTTCTCCGGCTCCAGATCACTGAAATTACGAAACCTGTGGAAGAAAAATGAGAAATGTTCACGGGGAAGGATGTAATCAGTTATTTCAGTGTGCATGTTTGTATGAGATCTTTGAAGGAAGCATGCACTTTCATTTGACCTTTGAGTGAACGCTACATTTTTTAGATTTCAAGTAAAACTAGCTCATCAACTATTAGATGGATTGCAGTGACATACACTGCAGATATTCATGATCACCTGAAAACAAATAACTTTATTGATCCTCTGCATTTAAACTTATGTAGTGAAAACGAGACATTCGTGGTTCCCAGAGGATGAATCCTTGTAGTTTTTAGTGACAACTAGTGAAACTTTTGTCAGAATAAATTGTAATAACTTGTGTGATTTTTATTTAGCGCCACCATCACATCAAAGTTGTAATACGTCCAATATTTTATGTTGAAACTTTGTGTTTGTAATGAAGTAGCAAGTCAGCCAACACCTGCAGTGAACGCCCTGAAGCATGAGGAAACAGAGGGTGAACTAATCAGACCACATTCATTTCTCACTGATAAGGAAACGGGTTTGTCTTGGTTTCTTAACAGCAGTCGTGCCTTTCAGGCTTCCACGCTTATTGTTCAGAGGCATGTGGTCTGCAGCATCTACTCTGTTAGTGATCTGTCTACCTGAGCTGCTCTGAGTTTATTTATGAAAATGTGAATTAAAATGTTGGAGCCTGGCGCCGCCTGGTGCGCGCGAGCATCGTGCGTCCTCGGCACAGGGCTTACACTTGGGTCTTGATGATGTTGGAGTGTATCTCAGCGACTCCGTTGACGGCGTGAGATCCCACGATGCACAGGTGCGCCATGTTCACCCTCTTGCATCCGTCCTCTTCAATCAGAGACATCTTCCTCAGCTTGTCCATGTCATTTGGATACATGGCTGCAATCCTCTGCGGCGACAAAACAGATGCACCTTTAGGACGTGTCAGGGAAGAGTTCAATCAATACAAAACATGAACTACAGCACGCACATCCAGGTGGATCTGGTTGATCTGGTAGATGATCTGCAGGTGTCTGGGCAGGAGGTTCTCCAGCAGCTCCACAGGCCAGCGCTCCAGAGCCTCAGGGAGGACTGTGTGGTTGGTGTAGGCGAACGTTCGCCGGGTGAGGTCCCAGGCCTGCAGAGAGGAGGCAGGTTATTCTTCCTCTGATCAAACATCACACTTGAAGTCTTGTTCTTCTCGTCTGTGCTGATCACAGATGTTCCACAACAAGCTGGATTTCATTCTTTAACTTGTTCGACTTTCCCTGCAGGACATTATGCAACACACTCACACTCATTTGTCAAGCCCTGTGGCTTTGACCTCCTTTGTGTTACATGCTTGTGCTTGTTTGTGATTTCGTCATTGAAGCCTGTGTGAACTCAGATCTACCAAATCTGACAATCACTCACTGTGTCCCAGTCGAGTTTCTCGATGTCCACAAAGATTCTCATCAGCTCGGGGATGGCCATGGCAGGATGAGTGTCGTTCAGCTGGATGGCGACCTGGAAAACGCGACACAACATCTCTTACTGATTTCACCTCCAGTGACTCTTTTCTAGTTTGAAATCTCATTTCAAGACCTGATCTCGCTCACTTCGTCAATAAATGACCGACTGAGTCTGAAGCTTACTTTTTCTGGGAAGCTCTCGAAGGAGGTTCGGCTGGGGGAACCCTTCTTTGTGGTCTTGAAGCGACGGATGATGTCTTGGAGTGTGGCTGCCACAACAAAGTACTCCTGCTTCAGACGCAGTTCTTTTCCTTCAAAGAACTACAGACACAGTTAAGACACGACATGTGTTGAATACCAGAGAAGGAATGATGCATTTCCTGTGGAACCAGGTGATACTTTTATGCAAAATGTTCAAGTCGTGTGCTTCGTGACAAAATATTGAACTTACATTGTCGTTGGGATAAAGAACACGGGAGATGTTCTCCGCCAGATTTCTGTCCAGGACAGCCTGGATGTAATCTCCAACATTAACTACAGACAGATGAGATGCATTTTAGTTTCACTGATGCCATATTACAAATATTATATAGTGCCTGAAACTCTGCAGCATTTGAGCTCTTGAGCAAGGTGCCAGTGTTGCATCTTTCTTGCCAATCTCCTCTGTCGAAAACTAAACTTGCAAAAAAAGGTTTTCATGACAGAAGTGGTCAACGTCGCCTTCGGCAACTCACAGTCTCTCAGGTTAAAGTCGTTCGGGGCGCGAGCAGACCACAGCCTCATGGTGTTCACGGTGTTGTTCATGTAGCCGGGGATGGGTGTGTCGTAGGGCATTGCCAAAACCACCTGAATCAGCGAGAGCGTAGAACAGTGAGTCAGCAAGGAAACAAAACAACTGTTTACAAAAAGTTTACTACGAGGATTCAAATGATCGAGTCTGCAAGGCGAACAAAATACACGAGTTAGAAATGAGAATAAAAACATGTTTAGACTCTCAACTATACGTCATAAAGAATGCCAAATAAACTACTTATTATTTTGAGAGACTTTCTATGTCTTTGTTGTCATTTTGTGTCACTTTGCATGTCTTTGTAGTTGTTTTGTATAATTTTGTAGACATTTTGCGTGTCTTTAAAGTCGTTTTGTGTCCTTTTGCATGTCTTTGTAGTTGTTTTGCGTCACTTTGTAGTTGTTTTGTATCATTTTGTAGACATTCTGCGTGTCTTTAAAGTCGTTTTGTGTCACTTTGTAGTCATTTTGTGTCCTTTTGCATGTGTTTGTAGTTGTTTTGCATCACTTTGTTGTAATTTTGTGTCACTTTGTAGTTGTTTTGTATCATTTTGTAGACATTTTGCATGCCTTTAAAGTCGTTTTGCGTCACTCTGCACGTCTTTGTCGTCGTTTTGTGTCACTTTGTTGTCATTTTGTGTCCTTTTATGTCACTTTGCGTGTCTTTATAGTCGTTTTGTATATCTTTGCAATTATTTTGTGTCTTTGTAGATGTTTTCTGTCTCTTTGTGGTTGTTTGATTAACTTTCCATCAAAGGTTCGGTCCAGGTGCTCCTTTGGTCTGCACCAGGTGGGCCTGTTCAATAATCCCTTCATTATACTAACAAGCCACCTACCTATCACCTGCTAACTGCAGTAAGGAGGGCACACCTGGTCACTTATCAGTACCGACTGTGATCTTTACGCATCATCAGTACCTGAGTGTCGACCCATTTGGAGCCCTTTTCCGTCTCCTCTACTCGTCCATAGAAGTGAACCGGCAGCATGTATTCAGGACGCGCTTTCTCCCACGGGTTTCCATGCCTCAGCCAATCATCTGCCTCCTCCACCTACAACAGGGAGGTGCAGGGCAAAGATAAAAAGCTTTAATATGATAAATGTAGGTCCAGTGATGAAGAAACTCACAATGTTATGTCAAGTCCAATCGGGTCCTTGATAAGATTAGATTATGTGTGAAGTTCAGCAACTTTCACCACATTTAAAGTTCACTGGCAGCAGGGATTAAATGTATACGGTAGATTCATGTGAGAAAACACTGAGCTTAAACCCAGTTCAGTGTTCAGGAGGACATGTTTACAGAACAGCAGAAAGAATTCAAAAGGGCAAAAGCCTTTAGTTTGAGGATCTCTTATCACAACATACACAACGTTTATTTGGTTCTTCCATGCAGACCACAAACGAAGCCCCCGTTAATGATTAGCTCGTGATGTATTCTGACCTAATTCATTTCTACTTTGGCCCCGCTCCACTTTGCAGACAGCTTGACGACAGACTCAGTGAATTTCAAAGTAAAAGATAAGAGATAAGATGAACTCTGTGTTTGTAGGGAGATGTTTTGTGATTTTAGGCTAAATTAAACTGTCGAGCGTGTATTTTGAAAGTTAAAGACAGTTAATTAGCAGCTAATTGTTGTTTTAGTTGCAGTTACCTGCCAGCCGTCTCTTATCTTCTGGTTAAAGATTCCATATTCATATCGAATGCCATAACCGTACGCTGCCAGACCCAAGGTGGCCATCGAATCCAAGAAACACGCTGCGTGCAGAAAGAATTAGACATGACATCTGTAGTGATTAAATGAAACAAAATGACTGTTCATGGTGTCATTCAGAATTTATTTAGTCATTTAAATGTTCTGTTGCAACATTTCTGTGGCTTCAAGTTCCTCCAGACCTTCCTGTCTCTCTGTTTCCATCAGGTTCAAACATCTGCAGCCTTTTACCTGCCAGCCTGCCCAGACCTCCGTTCCCCAGACCTGCATCCTCCTCCATCTCCTCCAGCTCCTCCATGTCCAAGCCGAGCTACAGCAGGCGGAAACATAAAAGCAACCCACAGATGACGTTTGTGTGAACGTTTCAAAGGTTATTAAAAGTCGCACAGTCATTTTGTGTGTTTGCTTTTCCTGTCAGTGCATGTCTGACCTGATAGATGGCCTCATCGCAGGCGTTCTGCAGCCCGAGGTTAATCATCGTGTTCTGGAGCGTCCTGCCCATGTAGAACTCCAGAGACAGATAATACACCCTCTGCACATGTTAAAAAAAAAAAACAGAAATCAGATGCACACAGCTTTTTTTTCATGTGTTAATCAAATATTTGTGATACGCCTTGTTTGATCGTGGCTCGAAGTTGCAGAAAGCCGAGCCGTGCAGCAAATGAATGAACGTGGAACAGGCAAACATTGAGCTGCATGTTACAGCAGTGTAAATATGATGCAATGAGCTAAAAGCACTGGACTTCTTGGAAGTTTTCTGCAACTTCTCATAAAAAACATGTCAGAGAATAAACTCTGTGTGGCTTTCTCTCCAAACAAACACAAACCACGTCGGCAGAAATGACTTTAAATGCAGTTAAAGTGAGCAGAACATATTTTATGTGTCAGAAAGGAACATTCAGATGTCAAATGTGTGAAATAGATACATTCTGGTCAGCTTTCTGTGTGTTTACAGTACCTTTGGGTCTGCTTCATAGTAAAACTGCTGTGTTCTGATCCATCTCCCCACCAGGTGATCTCTCACAGTGTGAGCCAGGGCAAAGTAATAATCCCTGGGTGTTGCAATGTTCCTGTCTTTGACCAGGGTGAAGTGCAGGTGTCGGTTGAAGCCCTTCTTCAGCTCCGCCACGTTCTCCACTCCCACAATCCCCCTGATGCTGATCTGCTTGCGCTTCTCCTGGTCGGTGAGAGGTGTCGCCATGCTGTCCCCGGGGGAAGGTTTGTCAGGTGAGTGTGACCGTGGCTGTCCTGGGCGGCTGGAAGTGAGGTTGGAAGGTAAGGCGGTGGCAGTTTTCACAGCAGCAGTCTCCTCCTTTTGCTTCTTTTCATTGGTGAGTGCAGGGGGAGGGTGTTTCCTGAGGCGGCCACTGAGCTGCAGAGCTGAGCAGCAGGAAAAGGTGAACAGAGAGAGTACAGAGAGGAAGGACTGAAGGTTTCTGCACAGCTTAGGTTGGTACAAATCCAGACAGACAGACAGACAGACAGACAGACAGACAGACAGACAGATAGATAGATAGATATTGACACAGATCCAAGGCTCTAAGTTGGTGAATAACAATGCAAAGTATATTTGTCATTAAAAGTGCAGTGTGTAAGATTTAGTGGCATCAAGTGGTGAGATTGCATAGGTTTAGAAATTGTGTTTATACTCTGTAAAACTACGGATCCTGTGTCATTGTTACCTGTTCTGCACTGTGTTGATGTTTTCATTTTAAAGACTGTTGCTCCCTCGGCTTTTCTTGTGCTAAATTATAAGTATGATCCAACGTTTGTCGACATTTCACTTCTCAGACTTCTAATAAAACACATTTAGTGTCTAGTAAACACTTCTTCTTCTTCTACATCTTCTTCTTATGGTACGCGCTCTGTGGAGATATAAAAGGCTGATTCTGAAGGTAATGAATTAGATTTCACTAAAAACATAGCTTTGCATGTTGTCCATAGATTGCACTAAAAGTTGCACACTGAACCTTTAATTCAGATCAGACAGACAGACAGGCAGCATAAAACCTTGTTGACACCTATTTATTGAATATCCACACATACAAAAAAACACAGAGGCTCATGTTACACTTCAGATCATAATAATAGCAGTAATATGGTAATGATAGACATATAATCATAACAATCATAATAATCATACTGTGTTAAAATCATATTAATAATGCTCATTTTTATATTCATAAAATATTTCACTGTAAATAATAACATCGAGTGATGACATCGCACCTCGGATCAAACGGCCAAAAAAAGTTAAAATGAGGTTATAATGCAGGTAACACACACTCACACACACTCACACACACACACACACATATATGTATGTACATTTGGAGCTATAACACCCAGTGTCGCCCAGCGACTGTGAGGACGTTTGTAATAATTCATAAAAGTTTGACGAGGCTGTGTGATAGATTTTAAATGATTCGCAGGGAGGGGGAGGTAAAGTTTGATATATTTAAAGTGTGTTCGGCTGGTTTTTAGAAATAATAAATGTTACAATCACACAGTTTTTTAACGTCAGCACCCTCCTGTGTATTCAGTAAAAAGAAAGAAATACACATTTATGTTATCTTTCAATCATAGAACTCTAGAAATCCCTTTATGTGAAGCGTTTCGTTGGATTAAAGCCATTTTCCGTGTGTGTGTTTGTCCTGGATTCAGAGGTTGCGTAATGCTCTGATAATGGCTGCTCTTGTTTCTCTGTATGAGTCAAAGGAAGCTCTTCGCTGCTCAGTGACCCGCTGCTGAACGGGCTGCTTTTGTCCTCCGGCGTTATAATTACAGCCGGACAAAAGGCTTACCTTGAAAAAACTGTCAATTAAATCAAAGCTCGAATCGCAGCCTCGCAGCAAAAAGGCCGTGCAACTTGCTGGTTTGTCTGGTTTAGTTTAAGTCAGCACACATGCACGTATCATACTCAGATTTATATTTGTGCAGCCAGATGATTTACAATCAGTGTGAGCCCAGGGGAAGAGAAAGGAAAGAAAGACACCTTCCCATACCTGACTAATATTCCCTTCAATACTGTGGTTATTATATCCGTAACAACAACAACAACAACAACTAGTGTCGAGTTTGCCCTTTTGCCGATAGAAAAAAATAAGTAGCAGCAGCAGCAGGTGTAGTCAGGCATCACAGATGTTACAGTCGACTCTGCTGAAGCGATGAATCTAGTTTGTAGCAAAGTTTCGTAAATCTTTTTTTTTTTAGGTGGGGGGGTTATTGAGGAGGGGAAAAGGCACACCCATGAAGCTCAAACACAGGATAGCACCTCATGTGAATGTATGTCTCAGGGCGGCGATGCACAGGGGAACGTTTGTGGGCATCCCATCAACATTTAGACTGCAGATACTGCTGCCAGGAAACATCTTTCAGTCATTCTAACCACTTTGGTCCAGATGGAAATATCCTAAATTGGTGAATTTCTAAGACATTTTATACTTTCAGGCATTCATGGTCCCCAGAAGATGAACCAAAATGTATTTGGTGATTGTGACTTTGGCGTTTTCGTTTGTTAGTGGCATGTCTTGCATCCAACTGGCAACTGTTGGATGCATTTCTATAAATTCTTGTTAATGTTGACACTCATGGTTCCCAGAGGATAAATCCTACAGCCTTTTCTTGATCCCTGACTTGTAGAGTGGGTGTCCACTGAATGCAGGGCACCCACTCAGGGTCGCTAGTTTACTGTCATCGTTGTGTGTGAATGAATGGGTGGATGAAATGTGGCGAAATGTACAGCACTGTAAAAATGCTGCCCATTCATCTTCCCAGAAGATGAACCCTACAGACATGATCACGATCCCTGACTTTTATTCTCTAGTGTCTCTAGTGTCATTAGCAGTTCGCAGTGGTCACCTGTGAAGTATTTCAGTGTCTACTGGCTGGATTTGTACTGATTCATGGTTGCCAGAGGATGAACCCATATGACTTCTCCCCTAGCGCCACAATAAGATGTACATTTGTGTTTTTTTATGGAAATATCTCAACAACTGTTGGATGGATCGGCATGAAATTTGATAGAGACATTCGTGACCTCGTCAGGATGAATCATTGAAACTTTGGTGATTATCGAATGTTTTATAACCAAATAACTCCAAAACTAAAGACGCTCCCATCAGCCTCAGCGGCACTAAGGCTAAGTACAGCAACACAGAGCAGTCCTGTTGGGGAGTCCGTTGCCCGAATGCGACGCCTCACAAACATCCCAGTGCATCGTCCCCTTTCCCGTTGCTTTAATAAGACAAAAACTGGTTCTCGCGATTTACCGTGAAGCCTCCTCGTCTCAAGAACAAACTACATTTCTAAAGCGACAAAAAGATTCTTTCTGTAATAACTATACATCAAATAAAGGAGCAATGACGGATTCTCATTGAAAAAACTCTGAACATCAATAACTTATTTAAGCTATACACCTCTCTGCGATAGATCGTCTCAATAACAATGTTACAAAACTACCAGGATCGGTCACCTACGGTAAAAAAAAAAAGCCAGAATGAAGCGAGCTGCTGTAGCACCTTATTCAAGCAGCTTCACAGTCATCATCTCTAACTTCACTTTCCAACACTCGATCAACGCACGGAATAATCGCCTGCTTTTATGATACATTAAACCCCAAAATCTTCCCCTCCTGCTTCGAGAGCTGCACTGCAGAGAAAGGCTGCATTTATTACGGCAATGCTGTATTTTTATATATTTTCTTTTTTCTTTTTTATACAGATGATACAGAAAGTTTCACATGAGCTTAAAGCCACTAAGAAAAGCGTCTCATGTACACGGGGACGAGGATACGACAGTGACGCGGCTGAGAGTCCGACTATTGCTCTCTTCTCGTCCGGGGATCGCTGACCAGTCTCGAACCCGTTCCACCCTCGCACACATTCACAGAAAACATAAAAAAGAAACGAGGGTGAGAACGAAGAGTAAGTTGTATCGTCTGTGGTGTGATGGAGGCTACTTCTTCTAAGTTAACTTTACAAAACAACCTCCTTCCTTTGCTTATTTGCTTTAAACCAGAGAGTTAGATCAGTTTTCATGGCTTTATGCTAAATATGAAACTAAACCTCTGTCCAAAGGTAACAAAATCCACCTATAAGCACCTTTAAACGTGTTTTATCTTCTATTTCTACATCACACAGATCAAACTAATAAGATTTAAGAGAGCTTCAGACGTGTTAGTACACGTGTTTTTGAACTTTGGACAGAGCCAGGCTAGCTGTTTCCAGTCCGACAGCTTCATATTTAGCATGAACACATGAGAGAGGTTCTGATTTTATGCAAAGAAAGCAACAACAACAACAACAACAATGACGACAGGACTCCAACAGGAGGTACAGATCACAAAGCACTGCTCATGTCCTGCAGATTGGTCCACGTCGGTCCAAGGTTTAGGCATGATAAAGGCATGGCTCAGCGCTGGATGGGGGCCCTCTAACGGAGTCATGGGGTCAGTCGGTCAGGGGGACACGGGAAGAGGCGGGAAGGGGAGGGTCATAGTTATTGACTGGCAGGATGAACCCTGGGAAATCCCACAGAGGTTTTCCCTCGACCGGTTGTAGAGTCTTTTAGCACACGGAGCCGGTTGGATCTGCCTCTCCGGGAGTGTAGAAATCAGGGATGGGTAGTCCGGTATGCAGCGTAACCTGAAGAAAAACACATTTACATACAAATATGAGTGATGGGGAAGATGTCTGGTTTATGTTTCCCCCTGCAGGTGGAGCTGTTGAACTGTTTCCTTCAGCGAGTGAAGGAGGCAGTTTGCTTTCATCACCCAGAGACAGCATAAGAAATGAGAGAGGTGGCTCAGAGCTACTAACTGCTGTTGAGTCTTTGAAGCTTTCTCTTTCAAGGTTTTAATCCTCCGAGAACATATTTGTAAAACTTCTGGAAAAAGCAGTTTGCACTCGTTCTGGATCTATAAGTAAAAGCCTCTGTTTACACCCGCAGCGCTGCTCACAGAGGCAGAGGAGAGCGGCACCTTGACCAGCTGGTTAATTATTTATTTAAATATTCAACCATTTGAATCATTTTACATAACATTTCCTGACATAGGACTTAAATAACGACGCACAAAATACAAAAAATTAAAAATAAATAAATAAATAATAATAAAAGTAAATTAAGAGAGTAAAAATAAATAATAAGGTAAAAATAAAATAAAAGTATATAGAATTAATACATAAAAAGAAATATGATTAAAAGATAAATAAAAAGTATGAAGTAAAGTATTTAAATTAATTAAATTAAGGTAACTAAAGAAATAAAATAATAAAAGTATTAATAATAATTTGACCAGCTAGTATAAATGAAATGTGCATGTACATAAGAATAATTCAACCTGATAAATAAAGAAGATTTTAACTATTTTCTATGATGTTATGAAGCCTGTGCACTAATATAAAGTGTGTTTAATTCATAAAGTGAAACAACAGTTTGTTGTTTGTAGGTTTATGTGTCGAGCTCTTCTTTGGCTGGCTCCACTAACTCTCTGTCGGCTCCGCCTGCTGCCTGTTAACCGGCCAAGAAATAGTTGGCAGACGACGTCTTATTGTCATTTTTCTTTCTTTCTTTTTTTATTTTAAACCTTTGGACAGAGTCAGGCCAGCTTCTTATTTACAGACGTGAGAGTGCGTTTCCCAAAACTAATCCATTAAAGCCACTCAACGCAAAACAGAAGGATCCAGAAACTGAATTATTATAATTAAACGCGTAGCTGTAGTTCATACATACAATCATAAAACATCACTCAGTACCTGGACGTTTCGGTTGATGCTGATCGCAGGGTAATAAACGCCCTCCAAGCCTTCGAAAGCCACCGGACCCTGCTGCTCATCGTTGATGAGGAAGATCAGGATCCCACGAGAGAAGTCCAGCAGGACTCCTATTGTAGTTCCTTTACTGATGCCGCCGTCCGTCCTGCACGGTCACACAGAGAGAGATGAACATCAGACTTCACATTCACATAAAATAAAATAACTTCTTCTGTCAGTCACATGAGCTTTCGTACATGACACCCCATGCTTTCAATTATTTTGAAGGCAGGATGTTTATTTGGTGTTTGAATTGTTTCACCGCTGTCTCAAAATAACAAAATATTTAACACTTTAATCTACATGACTCCTGGACATCACGTGATGATTCTTCACCTGTTGGTGTGTGAGTTGTTGTGCATGAACCAGGAGCGGTTGTTGTCCACGTACATAGCCCAGGCCTTGTCGTCCTTCCCCAGCATCACGTCCTTCAGGACGTCACCCCGGGCGATACCGAAGGCCGGATCCGGGTGGTTGTCATAGCGATCGATGGTCATCTCCCAGTAATGAACGCCGCGGGAGAAGGCGGAGTTACCCATGACCACCCTGTCGTCGTAGCTGTTGCACGTCACCGTCAGGTTGTCGTTGGAGAGGATGATGTCCGGGTGGGCGGAGGCCGGGTCGAACGTGAACCAAGCGACTGCACACACACACACACACACACACGGGAACACACACACCGTTTAGCGTCGATGACATCACTGACACGGTGACCATGACTTCACAGAGGTGACAGGAGGTTAGATGAGGTGAAGATACACTGTAAAAATACTTAATGTAAGAAAATGAGAGATTCTATCACTATTATTATTATTACACATTTAATATTCTAAGCATCGTACTACACTTAACTTATAACTTAATTATCTTAATCTTAATAATCTTAATCATAATATCATCACACCTTTGTCACACAGTCTGCAAATAAAATGGAGTATGGAGGTTGGACTGCTCCCAGCACTCCACCATCCTCTGTGTGTGTGTGTGTGTGTGTGTGTGTGTGGGGTTATATTTTGGGCCTTCAATCAATTATATTGATTCTATTGATCTGTTATCTGGTTTGCTTCACTCTCATCGCTCTCATAGGATCGTTGTTTGCAGTGAAAAGGTTCAGACGACTGTAGCTGGTGAAGCATTCAGCAGTTAAAGAGTCATTATGTTTCCATCATGAGGTGGTGGCGACCCAAACTAGAGCTAAAAATGAAGTGAAATGCGACTATTTGCTGATTATTTGCCATCTAAACTTTATGAAATGATAATATTTCAGTCCTGTGCTGCCACCAAGTGGCAAATTTTTTTTCATCGTGCAGTTTTAAAACCTCAGCAAATAAAAACCATTTATATGAAATCGCTGCAGGCACGTTAAATCAAACGTGATTAATTTTGCAAACTGTTTGACTCGAGGTTGAAAGTATATACTCTATACTCTATACAGAGAAATATGGGAATCTAACAGACGGACGTTTGCACTTTATGTGGGCTCCACTGGACTTTAAAGTTTCATTACATGGCTTTTTATTTCCCAGAGGAAATAAAACAAAGACATTTATTAGAAGCCCGTATTGAACGTGCAGCCCACAGAGCGGCAAACCGCCCCCCTGCTGGTTAAAGAGTGAAGACCCACGGATGTATAAAAGGAGAGGATCGCACTGATGAGAAACAGGAAATGGCCAGGAGAGGATTACAGTCAGCAATGAGAGCCGTCCATACCTGTGCCTAGAGACTGAATATCGCATGGAGGGAGTCCAGCTGAAATGTGAAATGAACGGGGGTGGGTAGAGGAAGGGAGGAAGAAAAGAGGGGAGGAGGAGGAGGAGAGCGTAGTGAAGCGGTGAAGCAGACGGGGAGGGGTCGGGACGGGTGGAGGAGAGGGTAAAAAAAAGCAGGTTTGATCAGGGAAGCTGGTTCAACTCTCAGTGGTCACAAAACACGAGAGAGGAGAGCCCAAACACAAAACCAACGAGTTCCTGGAAACAGACTTAAGAAGAACAAAGCATGGAAACAAAGAAGAAGAGTCCAGGCGAGGTGACGGATGTCACATCTCTGCAAAAAACAACAGTCAGAGTGGTTAGATGACTTCGTACAGCCGCTGAGTGCTCTGTCTGTCTGTCTGTCCACTGATGGATCACAAGCTTCCCCATCTATACAGAGCAGCGTTTAACTAACGGGGGAAAGCAAACGCGTGGATGGATTATTCAGCTGCTTACCAGATGTACCTGGTTTTAAAAAGCTCAAACACACCCTCAAACAGAATTCACATCAAAACTTTTAGGGAGGCTTTTACCGTTATTACTTTTGTCTGACATGAAAGATAGATGAGGACGAGGAAGGTCCTCGAGACGCATCTTTAAATAAATAAAAAAATCAGGAAAAATAACTTTTTGTCCTTCTGAAGATGCAAGGCAGCGACAATTTATTATTCTTAAGATCTCTGCGAGTTCAGTCAAGATTTATTTGCCTGTTAATGAGCAAAAAAATCCCCCAAAAAGAAGAAAGAGACTGAGCCGAGACTCTTGTCTGTGATCTCGTGAAGTGGCGATAACAGAGCTGTACTTTTACTCTGATTACTGTGATGAAATATTTGCCAGCTCACGCCCAGTCAAAACAAAAGACACTAAAGAGGCTCAGTAACAAACACGTGGAAAGTCAAACGTGCATGTTTAGTCTTTATTTTTACTTTTATATAGTTTTATAAAGATCTAATTTCTTTGCACAGGTTTATTTTAAATGCCATCTCTGTCTATCATTTATGAGCCACATTTCACAAATAGAAATAAACGTGTGAGCGCTCTCTGGTGGACAAATTTATTTCTGTTCTACATTCACACTCATAACAATAAATCTGCAATGAGCTGATTTATCCGTCGTGCTTCACTTTAAATCTTTGAAAGCTTCAGCACTAACAGTGGAGACGATGATGAGACTCGAGTCTCGGCTCTTTGTGGAGTCAAACTTTATTTTACAAACTGACTCGAGATCAGAGGAATATTAATTATAATGAATTCTGTTTTAAGAGTGTGTTTTTCCTTAAAGATATATAAATATATAAGTATAAGCAGTATAAGCAGTAGTAGTAGCAGTAGTAGTAGTATAAGGAGGAGGAGGAGATGATGCTTAACGTACTCTCAGAGGTCTGCATGATCAGTGTCTTGCTGTACTGGCCCACTCCGCTGGCGTTAAAGGCCTTCACTCTGGACTTGTACGTGCTGTTGAAGTGGAGCCCGTCCACTGTGCAGATGGTCTCCGTCCCCACGTACACTTCCTGTAAAGACACACAGGCGCTTCCTGTTAAAGTTGGCGGATACATCAGGTGCGTAATCATGACACCAAACAGACAGACAGACAGACAGACAGGCAGCTTCAGAAGGAGTGTCGCCTCTTTTTTTTTTGGGGGGGGATTTGGCGGTGAGTGTAATAAGTGAGAGTGTGAGTTTGTACAACTGAGCGTGGGCGAGGCAGCCCACACCGAGGTATAAATAGACACGGGGACACAACTTGCCAAGCTCAGCGAGGCGCTGCGTCGGCGAGCCTCAATGAGTCAGAGAGTGGAAGAGAAAGAGAAAACTTCCTTTGGAAGGTGCACAGGTATGATATAAGACGTGAGAGGCACAGATTGTAAAAAAAAACATCAGATTAAAATGTGCTTTAACATCTCAACAGTGTTCAATCTGGCATCGGCTGCTCACCAATCAGCAGTTAGCGGATGCAGTTGGTGTCAGAGTGGATGTAAATGATCACCCTCTTACACGGAGCAGTTGTAATTAAGACCGAAGGGCGAAGGCTCACACAAACAGACAATTACAGAACACACAAACGAACCCGAAAGGTTTCAGACGAGCAGCTGGATTTAGAGAGCGGCAGAGTAAACTGACTTTCAGGTCAGCGGCGGCTTTTATTCTAAATTAAAACTCATACACAAACAGCTGCTGCTGCTGCTGCTGCTGCTGCTGCTGCTGCTGGACCTTCACACCACACGGGGAGGGAGTTTATCCGGATGCTCCGAGTCTGGAAGAGCCAACTGTTGTCTCGTTTCAGCTGAAGCTTGACAGGGTGACGGATTCACGATGAGACAGATATTTAGATGTTTAGATGGCTGTGTGTGTGTGTGTGTGTGTGCATTAAAACTGAATCAAACTACTTAAATTATGCTGCACAGCTGTTTACAGGAATCAGACAGACGTTGTATTTTGTAGGAGCGATGAAAACAACAGTTTGAGAGGCTGAGACTCAAATGTTTTTTGTGGCTCCATTAACCCTTTAAACTTCTGTTTATTTGGACGGTTAATAGTATTGACACCGCATATTAACTAAGCATGAGGCTACTCAGAAATACTAGGACATATTTTGTAGTTTAAAACTGCATCTATGTCTTGAGATTTAACCGAGTTTTGAGTTTTAAGTGAGTAAGTAAACAATGGTCAGGGTTAAATCTGTGCTGATACTTACCTTTGCTTTCCTACTTTACCAGAACCCCACTGACTGGATTTTTACCCAACTATCCGCCATGAAGGTCATAATCTCTGCTGTATATACCTTCATCCACTCCATAAATCCGGCTTCACTCCATAGGAAAGTGTTCGGACACTACAGGAGGAGGATTTACAGTGTTAACTTGTGGATGATGAATCCACTCTTCCTCCAGATCTGCACGGGTTGCTACAATGTAAGATTCACCACCGCTATCACTTAGCCAAGGTCAGAAATATATCTGTCTGTGAGAGATGTCATCAGTATTCCATATTCTTTATAGGTTTAATATCACATAGAACTAAAACTATAAATAAAAACCAGTAAGAATGACACCAAATAAGTTGTTCTGTGGAGTTTTTTAAGGACCGCTCCAGCAGCATATAACAATAACTCGCCAACAACAGCCGAAGAGCATGTTGCCAGGCCTGGTGGAGACGCCTGCCACGCTGATCTATGAAGATGACCAGCGTGTGGCCTTCCCTGACTCACTCACATCCTTCGTCGTCCCAAAAAAAGCCCGTCGAAAGGCTACAGGACTGTCATCAACGATGGACCGGACGGAGGTCAGTCGGTCTGACACGTCCACCTCCATGTGCTGGTGCTTTAGTCTAACTTTAGTCTGCCAGCACAGACCATTAAATCCGATAAGCAGTGCTGTAGCAGTTTGTTACTCATCAGTGATAATGAATGCATGTAGACTCAGATGAACTGAAAGTGATGGACAGATTCTTAGCTGCTGTAGGGACAACAACAGATCTGATAGTTCAGTTTATAAGACAGCTGAGACTTTTGTGGAATTTAATTTAAATGTTTTAAACTTTTTAGAGCTGCAGATATAAAAAAAAAAGTTTAGGAATGTGGATCAGCAGTCAAACTGCAGCTCATAAACAAAGGAGCAGCCAGTAAACACTATTTTTCTTTTCCTCTGTGTAAAGTCTGTAAAAATAAATAACAGGACTCGCTTGTCTCGCGCTCACGGAGCCGGGGAGCAACAATAAAAACACTAACGTCAGGTTAAGCGGACTGAGAGTCAACAGGTTCATTGTTCTGGACTGTATGGAGGAACCTGCACACAGATATCCTCTGCCATTGTACTGACTGTTTTGTTCGTGAGGTTTAAGTTGCCATTGTAACAAAGCAGGAGCCTGAACGTACAGCCAGCCGGGGATGGATTACACGGCGAGCCTCGGAGGGTCTGAATACAGCTTTGATCCCGGATCGTACTTCCTGTGGGATCATCCCAGCTGACAGCTGCGTTACAAACCCCTTTCTCTCCTGACGGCGTGTCATTCAACGCCTCACTACAGTGTGTCACATGACCTGCTCATATCACCCAGAGACGTGCAGCGCGGCCGCACACGACGCGTCGACTCGACTCGAGGGGGTTTCAGCGACAAAGCGTCGCTTTCACATGCCCCCCTAGCCGGGCCGGTGTCCTCCCTGGCACCAAATGAAGGAGTCTTTGTTGAGAGAGGGGGGGCGGGTGTTATGTAAAGGTGAATTATGACTCTGACTGGTCCTGTTTTTCACTTTTTGTCTTGTAATCTAAATGTAAATCCAATAAAGACCCTCCTCCTCCCTCCTCCTAAAAGTTTGTCTTCTATTAACATGGACAGATAAATCCTCACCGGACGAGTACCTGCTGTGGGGGGAAAACATACCCTGAACGGACCCCCGTTTCCATCGTCCAGCTCCAGGATGTATCCGTCCACGACGATGGTGGAGAGCGGTGGCTGTTTCCATGACAACGTGGCGCTGTTGTTCTGAGTGCAGCATTCTTCCAGCTGGAGCATCGGAGCAGCTGGGACTGAGGAGGAGACGAAGAAGGAGGAGGAGGAGGAGGAGGAGGCCAGATTACAGAAAAGACACAAACACACTCTGCCCGAGGAGATCGGTTCAATATTCATCATCCAGAAATTCAATCATGAATATATGAATTCATAACACATTAATCAAAGGTTCCCGAATCTGGAATATAAACACAACCAAACTTTCTGAGTGATTTGTGAAGATTTTCCACCTACAGCATGTCAGCGATATACTGAGTGAAGCAGGTATATGAGTGTTTTTTATGTTCGTTTTAAAATAATTTGTGATTTTTAAAGATAAAAAGCTGCATCAGCTTCACGGCTGTGTCAGTTTTAGAAAGACTATATGGAACTGTCACGGTAAAGTTATATTTGAACAAATCCCTGAGTAAACTTTACTGTAATAAAGCAGTGATTCAGAACGCTGCAGGTATATTTTCCATCACAGATCAGTCTGACTACAGAGCAGCTCCTTCACAGATCGACTCAGGAGAGAAGACACCATCTCTCTCTTGAGAGAGAGAGGGCTTGAACTCGCCTCTTTGAGTTTAAAATAAGTCTCCGTCTGCAGCCCACTCATCTATAAATCCCTCAGGTGTCTCTGTCGCTCTCTCTCTGCTTTTTTTTACCTTTCATCTGGACAAAATCCAGCTGGTGGATCGTCTGCAGCAGAGGTCCGCTGTCCAGAGTCAGGTCGAAGTCGCTGGTCATCCTCGGGGTGAGGGTTCCCTTCCCCCACTGACCCTCCGTCATGTGCACCCTCCGGATCAAAGCGTCGGAGATCTGAGAACAACAAAGGGAGGAAATGTATTCACAGTTATTCACTCTTGATGTGAAGGCAGGTCAGGTACGTTGCTTCATTCGAGCTGCATCTTCTAGCAGAAACGATGATGATGATGCGTCTTACCTGCAGGAAACCACTGGGGTCGTTCTCCTTGATGACCTCCAGGCAGTACTCCATCAGCCCCGTGGTCTGACGCAGCTTCACCGTACAGTGGGAGATCTGATCCCGAACCACCTGGATGACGGAAGAGAAGAGAGACTTATAAAGACTTACGTAACAACAACAACAACGTATGGAAGATAATCATGTTAATCTTTTCTGTAATCACTCTGGAGTGGAACACGAATAAAAACCCGCAGAGATGCTTTAATAAAGTGTGTGAGCGCTGGAGAGTTTAAATAAGACTTAAAGGAGAGTAAACAAACAGATGAATGATGATGAATGAGGAAAGGACGGAGGATGCTGGAAAACTCCGATTAAAACTTAAAGAGATGAGCGGCAGGAATACAAATAATGAGATTAACATCGGGATTGTCGGAGTGATCGATTGAGTCATTTCTTTTCCTCTCGTCACTTTCGCACAGATTGAAGGGGAAGGCAGAGGAGGCATCCTGACGTTAACGCGAGGAAAGTGACATTTTGTTTTCGCGCGTGGCGGCCGTGTGAAAAGTCGTCAGCGTCTCCGGTTACATCAGAGATGAGACGGCCGCGCTCGTTTCACTCATTTGTTGTTGTTTTTTTTTACATTTTCTGTACGCAGAAAGACGTTTTACGTCTCAGTAAACACGTCTCACATCAGAAAAATGAGTCTGCTACAAAACACAAATCTGATTTCTATCGCAGCCTCTTCATATTTTATCATTTATCCTCCCACGACGTGCTCTGAATACAAGGGAGCAGCTTTTAAATCGAGACATGCGACCGACCGATCTGATTTTTTATATTTTTGCGGACGTGACTGTGGAGATTCGGTCTCTGCCTCACGATACTCCTGATGTCCACACAAGTCGCCTCGCAACAGTGTGAAATAAACGGAGGTGCTGGACCGAGGGTTGCTAGGTAACAGAAACTTCACTGCTGCTATCCGAGGGGCTCCAAGGCTGAACGGAGAGGAAAATCCTTTCTGCAGCCGCTCCGAAAGATGATTTACTGATGAGTGCGGCCTGAGTGCATCAATATGCAGATGTTACACAGACAGTTAAAGATTTTTTAGTATACAGTGTGTTGTATTACTGTGACACACGTGCACACAGAGTATGCATGTGTGGGCAACATGGATACAGTATTGGATCACAGTATATGCATGGAGAAATATATCCAAGATATGCTAAAATGCACTATATGGACAAAAGTATTCGGATGCCTGACTTCTTTATTCATTCTGCAGAGCATTCATGAGGTCAGGCACTGATGTTGGATGAGAAGGTCAGGGCTCTATGTGGGCAAGTTCTTCCACAACGAACTCATCAAACCATTTTGTCTTCATGGACCTTTGCTTTGTGCGCTGTGGCACAGTCATGGACAGAGAAGGTCTTCCCCAAACTGTTGCAATACGATACAAATACATTTCTACTGCTTGACACGCGTCTATATCCTCGTGTCCCCCTTGTGTGCAAATATTCGAATGATTGTGGTCAACATCATCTTCAGGCTATTAGTGCCACTAACAGAGCACGATCAATATTTTAACCGCTGTCATTTCAAATGATCCTGAAGAGGAACGGTTTGTGTTTTAATCACAAACTTCTGTTCTCAGTTCAGTTTGATCTGACCTCGTGTGCCCTCGAGCAAACTGCACAAAGACGCACTTAGAAATGTAGAAATTTTATATTTCTGAGCCGCTCTCGTCTCCTCGTCCGTCCTCAGCTGCTCTCATCCCCTGTAAACACCAGGGAAGGTGCATTTAGGCGAAGTCTGCAAATAAGTCCATCATCATTTAGTTACAGAGTTTAGAGTCACATTTGTTTCGACCTCCTGGTCGTATCCACGTCCCTCTGGCTCCAGAATTGACTGGATACTTGCTCAGCTTTGGTCCATTCGCAGTGAGACAGCGTGGACTTAAATGAACCAAATATAAAAATGCAACTTCTTCCCCTCAGATTTACATGAAACAAAACAAACTGGAGCTCTAAAAGGATTAAAAATTAATATTTACAGACACGCAGATAATCATGTTCCAATTATTCCCCTTTCCTAGTGCTGTAATCATCCAGGGGGAGGACCGTGTTTAACCTCTCTGCCCATACAATGAGAGGAAATCTCATCCCAGCTCTGATGACTCGGTCTATATTTCTCTGGCCCAGATCCAAAAACCTTCCCTGCTGTGTCGAGGCTGGAACATCCACACGCCTGCAGTGGCCTGGCAGAGCTCCAGGAAGAGTTTCTCACTGCTGTCACTGCCTGTTAAACAATCAGACTCCTCTGTACGCAGCTGGAATCACAATCTCCTAATTCACACAATGCACATGGAGGAATTTTACTCGAGGATGCAGAGAGGCGACTTTTATCTCGTTTCCAGATTGGACTCTCTGCTTACTGAGCATCTTCTCTCTGCATTCCAGTCATCTTTCCTGAAATCTGCTTTACATCATCTTCGGAATAAGATATAAAGTCCGCCGACGGCAATGCAGCTCTGCCAGCTGATCAGCAGATAATCGGCAGAGGGAAGATTCATTCATCTGAATTTAACACAGAATGAAGGGACAGCGGCAGCTCGAGGTGGGAGGAAAGGATTAAAACACAGAGAGGGAGGACATGGTGCAGGACGGTGACGGAGGCCGGAGCTGGATGCTGTAAGTGGGCCACAGTTTCTGCAGCTCACGGGAGGGGAAACAAACTCCGTCCTCTCACACATATGTGGCTGTCGTGGTGATGAAGCACATCGTCATACAGAGTCACAGCAGCGCTGCTAAAACAATCCCAAACAGGATGAGGGCAGAGTGACGCTGCACGGCGCTCGAACCTGCTGAGATGCTTCTCTTCACGTTTATCGTTCACGTTTGGAACAGCCGGTTTCTTCATCCCGGGAGGGAGGTGAGACGTTTATTCTCCAGCTGTGCGACACATTAAAACATCGTCCTGTTCTCGAGCTGCTAACATAACCCCGACAACAGATCTTTAAACTCAAGCTGCAACTCTGTGGCTGCAGTTCCTCAAACGTCCACCTGAGGGTGGCTCCAGAAGTGAGTCAGTCTCCATAAGTCCCCATGTTAAAAACTTCACAGCAGAAATAAACATGTTTACAGCCTGGTACAAAAAACAGTTTTGCTCTCTGTAGCTAAATTCCCCGTTCATGACAACTGTACTGAGGGTGAATTTATATACAACTCACCTGTTCAGGTTATATTAAGGCTTAAAGTTATGCAGGATTAAGAGCGTGGACGCTTTGATTGACAGGTGGGTGTCTTTACAGGTGGTTTGTTTGTGGTTTATTTATGCATCCAGCAGCAAAACGAATACAGAGCAACATTGAGATTTCATATGAGGAGTCGTGCACCTGGCGGAGTCCGACATTCACTCTCCTTTTATCTCTGTTTTTGGTCTCCACCAACTCCAGAAGAAAACATCTGACTTTTTCAGCAGCTGAATGCCTCACCTTGGTTCATCATCTAGTTGCTAACTGTGTCTGTGTGTCAGGGCTGCACGATGAGAGCGAGTGAACCCGAAACAGCAACGCTGTGGGTCGTAAAAAGACGGCAGATCCATAGTTGATATAAAAGCAGACTGTGGCAGCTTTAAAGAGGTTTAATATAACACACCAGCTTTGGCTTCAACCAAACAAGGCAGGATATTTAGTCTTGTATCTCATCAGCTGCACACACTGTACAGTCGGCAGGTCTGCTGCTTCTTTGAGAAATAAATCGCCTTCTTCCGTCTGATTCTGTTGAGATTATTAGGCCACTGCGGCACTTTTGGCCTTGTAAGATACTGTGACTGCAGTCTCCCAACCTGCCTCTCTACAGCAGCACAGGCTGCTTGTACAGTCAGCCTGGACGCTGTAACAAAACCGACATCCTGTATCGTAGGATCGCAGAAGGAGGTGGAGTAAGTGAGGAGAGAGAGAAAGAGCTGTGAAAAGAGGGGTTAGATGAAGTAAAAGATGGAGAGGGGAGCGACAGGAGGAGGAAGATGAGAAGGAGGTTAGAGAAAGAGGGATTGAGATGAGGATCAAGCATCGATAAATAAAGGGATTAGAATCGCCTCCTGCTTCGTCCTGCATGTTACACGCCGCAGTGACGGTCAGATAAAGTGACAAGTGCCACTTCCACAGACACTCAGCTGCCAGTGACGATCCAGGCGCCGCCTGCTCGACATGAATTGGCCTCTTTACTCGAGACAGACGCGGAGAAAATGTAACAGCCCGGCGAGCAGGCGTGAGAAATTCAATAGCAGAAAAGAGCAGATGTCAAAATGATGTCGGACTGTTTTGAATTATTTAACCATCTCTGTTCAATCAGTCTAATCCTGCTCATTTTTTAACGATATAATACAAGAAAAATCTGCAAATTCTGACTAAAAATGACTGAAATGATTAGATCTGAAGAGATAAGTTGATTAACAAGTTAGTTAATTAGTCAACAGCAAATAATCAGCAACTTCTTTTGAGTTATTTGCAAGTAAAACACTAAAAGAATCAAGTTATAGCTTCTCAATTGTGATTTTATTTGTTTTATATGCTTGTAAATTAATAATTTTCGTCAGACAAAACAAGATGTTTAAAGACATTGTTTAGGATTTTACTATATTTTTTAGATTAAATGATTAGTTGATTAGTGGAGACAGTTATTAGCAGATGAATCAATCGATGATATGAAATATTAAAAGTATTCGTCCATTTTGCAGAGACAAAAACACTGATGAGCCCTAACACTTGTTTCACGTCCATCCTCTCTGCTGCAGATCTCACAGTATTAATTGTTTGATTTTTGCCTCCGGTGTCTTTTAAACTTCCTCGGTTAATCTCGGAGCTGCTGTACAGTCCAAAAGGTTCCCCCCACGTCTGAGTGCTTTAAAGTTGGGGGGGGGATCCTGGGAAGCAGGGATCCCCCCTGGAGCGACACACTTGGAGTCAACAACGAGGTCGGCAAATCACTACAGTGGAATTTAAAATAGCCTCGGAGCAGCTGTGCTCATTAAACGACCCGGACTGGGCGTCCAGAGGACGAAGCATCCGGTGGCAAACTTGGGAGCGAGTGGAGGAAGATGCAGACTGACTTTGTGTTTGACTGAAGAATCAGCCAGCTCGATGCTGACTCTGTAAGCCTGCAGACCAAATACAGTGTACCTCTCTCCAGGTACTCCTGCTTCCTCCCACAGTCCAAAGACATGAACCTTAACGGGTTAATTTGTGCCTCTAAATTGCCCGTGAACTGAGCTGATGAACGTCTAACTATTGCCTTTAAGACTTTTACTGTTGGTGCATTCAAGTGTTTGCTTAAAGCTCAGACATCTGAGACCTCGAAATCTGCAGCACGACGCCAACTTTATAATGCAAGTAACACGTTTACTAAGTGTTATTGTGACGTGATAGATCCAAAAGTGTTCTGGTTCACTAAAGTTGGATTTTCCAACACACTTGTGAACGTACCGTCTCCGCTCTGTAAAAACTGTGATGAATTATCAATAAAACAAGTTTTACATCTTTGTGAGATGATTTCCACTCTGACATAAAATGAGAAACGTTACTTCCTGACACAAGAGGTTGGAAAATTGCCACGGCTAAGATGAAGTATGTAATTTCATGTCATCTCAGTATTAAATGAATATTAAACACGTTCAACTGTTACACACATATAATACACAGTGGAGTTCAATTTGATTATTTATCTTTAAAAAAAAATAGATTAAGGTTTAATTTAAGTAAAAAATGAGACTTTGAAGCAGCATGTAGGACAATAAAACTGACAGCAGTTAAATTACTGAGTAAATAAACAGAGAACGGTTTTGGTGTTGCCGTGGCGATGAAATCACGGCCGTGTGAGCTCTGATAACCGCTTACTGTGACAAAATCAACATGAGACTCCGCCGCCTAAAACAAACACGCGGGTCAGTCCTCTTGATGTGCAGGAAAAATATCAAATGAAAAGAAAAAAAAAAAATGAACGTGACTCATGTTATTAAGTGCTACTTCTCGCCTCCGCAGCTTCAAACAACAAGCTCGCCACAGTCCCGGTCCCCATGGCGACTGGGCTTTTGGCGTCAGCGTGCAGGACCAGCAGCAGGTCGCTCTGTAGGAGACGTCAAGTCGCCTGCAGAAGCCTCCGTTTGAATTGATTTAATGTTCTCTCCATTAAAAAAAAAACAGAATCAGCACGATTAATCAGGACACTTCATTAGCGTCTTAATTGGAAACGTATAAAACGCATAGCTGGCGTTTTGTTTCATGTTTTTCATGTGGAAATAAATCCTACTGGAGATGCTACATCTGGAACACACACACACACACAAAGGGCTACGGTTACAGCTGCAGGACGACCTCCACCACCACTGAGCCACATGCTAATGAAGCAGAAAGCATCACATGCAGTGCTCATATCAGAGGGGCTCCAATTATTGGAGGTGCTCCAGAAAACAAGCAACGTCTCAAGTGGTCCTTTCCTGGTCCTCCTCCTCCTCCTCCTCATCCCGGATGATACAGACCTAAAGCGAGCTACCATCCAGGAGTGAATGTGAAACACAGAGCTGAGTTTGAGTAAGATTCACACACAGAGATCGACTGAAAACCTGCAAAGAATATCAGATCTGTCGTGTAGAAATGTGTCTTCTAGCAGTGAGATTCAGTGAACGGCACACAGAGGCTGACAGAAGGGATCAGGTCTGCGCCGAGACGCATTAAAATTCCTCCATCTTCGACGTGTGAATGTGTCCCATGATTCTCTGCCCCTTGACAAACATCCATCCGTCACTTCAACAACGGCGTTCCAACCATTAACGGGACGGAGTTCGCATCTTAAGCGTGCACAATGGCACCTTAAACCGAGGCCGTGCAGCTCTGCAGCGCTGCAGTTTTCAGCCGACCTGTGCAAACCAACGGTCAATAGAAGAAGCAACAATGGCGTGAAAACATGTTGCATTGTGTTCCATCTGCTTTAATTCTGACATTTGTGAGTCTGCAGGAAACGAGTGTAACCGCAGCTGCTTCGAGACTGAGAGGTTTTTATATTTCAACCTGCAAAATGTTCACGAGCAGCTAAAAACTGGGAGGAGTGCACACTGTCCAGGGTGTCATTGTGAGTCCTTCGTCCTCCAGGAGCGTCCCGGTTACTTTGCAGAGGGAAGCCAACAAAGGAAATAGCACAAATATATTAATGTAGTTAAACTCTGAATAGTTAATACTTGAAAGTGGTTTACAGATCAAATAGTTCTGGAGATTGATAATTATCCGATGGTCCAATGCCAGAAAAAGAAATAGTTAGACAAATGTCTGAATGTCGACTATTAAACTGCAAGAGGACATGAGTCTGATCTCAATCTTACTCTTGGCAGTTCCTCTAACGTCCACTTGAGGCTGGCTCCAGAAGTGAGTCAGTCTCCATAAGTCCCCATGTCCAAATGTCCAACTTCACAGCAGAAATAAACATGTTTACAGCCTGGTACAAAAAACAGTTTTGGTCTCTGTAGCTAATTTCCCCGTTCATGACAACTGTACTGAGGGTGAATTTATATACAACTCACCTGTTCACATTATATTAAGGCTTAAAGTTATGCAGGATTAAAGTTAACACTGAGTTATTGCCTCGTGTGAAGCCGTGTTAATAAATGTTTCCATTCAAAAGACAAACCGAAACAAACAAGAAACAAACAGCCATCTTGCAGCAGCAGATCCTCGTGTAGAAAATAAAAATGAGGTTTTCAATTTGTCTGTGATTTATGAGGCACTTCCATAAAATACACATCTAAATATTTCATACATGAAGAACAGAAAACACACACACACACTTATATATATATGTATATATGTATGCATGTATGTGAGCGTATGAGCATGTCACCGCGCACACGTGTTTTTTTTCAAACCACCTACATGTGTGAAACCTCGATTCTACAGAGCGTCCAAGTGTGAAATTGGATGCTGTACAGCACAAATGTATCTGTCCCTCCTCCTCCTCCTCTTCCTCTTCCTCCTCGTCCTCCTCCTCCTCTCGTGTTGACTGCATCGCTGTCCTCCGCTCAATGTGTCGCAGGCGGTTTAAAGACAAATGTGGCATTTCATGTCCCCGCCTTATCAATCTTATTCTCGTCTGCAGCACTTTGAGCAGAAACTGTGCTGTCTTTTTAGGTTTAATATTGACGAGTCAAGAACTTTGAGCTGGTTTATCTCCAAATAACAGACATGAGACATAACACACATCTGTTTTTAAAGCATACCATTAATATCTAGATTCATTTCCACCCTGTCAATGAGTAGATCCACCAGTTGCCAATGTTAAAACCTTGCCTGACTGCCCTAATTCATCACAAATGTTATTTTCTAGTCTAAATTATTATTTCAGATCCCAAACAGGAAACATTTAATACAAAAACATCACATTTTCATGCCTCCCTGGTTGGATTTTTAAACAGTATTCGACGTTTCTTGTGAACAAACACACCGCAGCAAAGCTTGACATCCATCTGAGTGTGTTGGTGGTTAGCGGTGTGTGTCTGTGTGTCTGTGCGATGCTCGCTGACCTTCAGTTTGTGTTCATGCTCTTTGTTTACTCGAGCCAGCAGCTGGGCCTTGCGTCGGTTCAAGGCGTCGATGAGGGCGTCGCACTGCGCCACCAAACAGGCCTCGAACTCCACTCCGTTCTCCTGCGAGACGACAGACGAAAAAAAGGCTGGGAAGATCGAGATGCTGGCAGAGAGTTAAGCATCTTATAGAGTGGAAATATATGAGAGCTTGAAACAGAGCCAAAGTAGAAGACGATCAGACTTATATCACTCTTTTAAAAATGTGTTTTCATTCGCACGTCTGCTCCATCACATGAGGTGGGCGGATAAAACCACCAGGAAGCATCAGCGGCGTGTGATGGCTGAATAATGCACAATAACGCCTCGTAGCGTTCATATTCACACATCCCAAATTCCCACTGCGATGCGTCCCCCCCTGAAGCATCATCCCGCTGTGTGGCGATAATTAAGGAGGGTGTTTAATCCCACCGTCCTCCTGTCAGCTGACCGCGGCTTTGTCTCCACACGTGCACAGCAGAGACCATCTGAATCTATTCCTGGTTCAATATATTGTACTTACACTCAGCACATGTGATACCAGAGAATGTAAACTGCTCTCGAATCTATATCACACAGAAAGCTGCAGCTGCCGTTACTATGGCAATTTACATCCTGACTGTCTGTATCTGGTGTCTACATACCAAGCTGCATGTTGACTTTAAAGTTTGATCTGAGCTTCCATGTCCTAAATAAATAAATAAATCTCCCACTTGTTGTGCTGTGATGGAGGCGCATCATGTCTGGGTGCAGTGAGAGAAGCAGCAGGTTGTCTGTTAAAGTACCTGGATGTGCTGCACCATGTTCCTCAGCTGGACCAGGAACTCCTTGGCCTCGGTGGCTCGGTCTGACAGGCCGTTGAGAGCCTGAGACAGCTGACCCTGTGGAAAGCAGACAGAGAGAGAGAGAGAAGACATTAAAATATGCAGCAGCACTGCAGATGTATGAGTTTGTACTTCATTTGAATAATAACTGCAGGGAAATTTAAAGAAATAAAGCCCGATCAGAACGACAGAGAGGAGGATAAATAAGAAGGTTCATGTGCCAAAAGAATTTCTGAGGAGGTGGATGGAAGCTTTTATCGGCACTGAGTCATCTGTTACATCTCATTTCTCTAGAAGATGGAAGATGTCTCAAACTACAGTACGTGTACCTGTAGGAATCTAAAATCTTTTTTAAAAAAATGAAATAAATTCATTTAAAAACATCAAAATACTACGGAAGATCCGCAGCGGTCAGACATTTTATTTCCTCCGTTTTCTCGTGAAGACGAATTCATTTCATTTGTTTTCTCGAGATCTCGATTATTTATCTCATTATGTCGAAATAACAAACGTTGTCATCATTGCAGGAAACATCATTCAGTGTAGCGATGTCAGATGAGCAGGAGAACGTTGATCTCAAGATCTCAAATTCATCATTCTTCCAAGATAATGACATAAATAATTCGAGATCTCCAGAAAACAAATTGTTGGAAATAAAATATATGAATGCATGACGTAAAATACCATTTGAATGAAAATAAACTATGAGATCGCAGGAATGTAAGCTTGTTGGTGTTTTGCTGTAATATTTCTTGTAATATTTTAAATGCTACGTGGTCACATTCATGAATGTGATGCATGGCACAGGAACTTTGTGGAGGAGTAACGCCTTTCCCACAAGATGAGCAGTCACCAATAAATAATCTTGAATAAACCTCCTGAGTCAGCTGTCTGCAGCGTTTTAATGGTGATACACGTTTTTATTTTTTATTCTCTTGTACTGTAAAAATTATGACAACACATTAAGTTAAGTTTCCTTGATGTATTCTGGTGTACAGAGGAATTTTTATTTTTTATGTGTGTAAGTTTTCTAATTTTGTCCCAAAAGCCTGAAAAAGGCCGACACATTCATTATTTTTTGCAGTGATTTATGAATTTTGTTGTAGACGATGATTGTTGGATTGTAAAAGATGCTGAAGTTTCTTTTTTTTTCTGGATGTTGTTTGGAAATGTAAACGCAGCACTCTGATCCTGGCTCGTCTGCATTCATGATGCCTTGCAGCCCCGAGTGGGAAATATCACAAAAACTTCATTCATTCATTCAATTAACGATAAATCAACACCCTCAGCTTCAGGAGCGTGAAATCTACAAAATCCTCACCGGGACAACACTCCAATTTAAGAATTCACTCACGCGTGGACGTGACAATGAAAAACAGACAAACAACACAACCAGACAGCCAGGACTGAATCAGGTGTCTCCTCTTTGTAGCTGTCCACATCGTCTGTATGTTGGAGTGATGGAGGATTTTTGTAGACAGTGAATCCCTCCTCAACATCTCACATCAAAATGTACAAGAAATATACAAACAAACCAAACGGGAACGCAAAGACTGACAGGAAAGACACATGGAGGCAGTTCCTCTAACGTCCACTTGAGGCTGGCTCCAGAAGTGAGTCAGTCTCCATAAGTCCCCATGTTTAAATGTCACAACTTCACAGCAGGAATAAACATGGCAAACGTGGCGCTGAGCTTCAGAAACCTGTGGGTGACGTCTGTTCATTACACTGTCAGTGGTTATTTTAGATGCAGATTGTCAGGCCAGTGTAAATCTTTAAGTTCAAAGTATAAGACACAGGCTCAGCCGACATATTGGATGAACTCGAAGTCCACGGTTCATAAACAAAGCAGTGCCTCATCGCCGCTGAGAGACTGACATTATAAAGTGTCAGAGTCTTCACCCCTGTGAGCCTTATTCTCACACACAGAATGACATTTCAAATGAAATCCAACATGATTTATGTACAAACTTGATTACTGGACTATAGCCTCTGGTCGTGCAGAGCACAGCACAGGAAATACCACTGCTCTGGGTGCGTGCGACGACACACAAACGCTGCTGTTTGGACGGTGGGGAAAAGAGAGAGATGGGGGTTGTTCATGTATGTGAACAGGGAGGTGACGGCCTGACCCTGTGGGAACCTCGTTCGGTTCAGCGAACAACCGTCAGCTTGGGGGACGTATTGTCTTCTGGGAGGAAAAAAAAAGGGTACTGGGCGTCGTCGGGCAAAAAAAGAAAAGGAGGAAAAAAAAAATCACTTGAACTCCGGAAACGGGCAATAAAACCTGGATTTAGCTGATACGGTGAAAAACTCTGTGAAAACAACACTGTGTCAACCCAGCGCCGGGCATCTGACGTGAGGAACAGCTGACCTTTGACCTTGTGCGTTTGGGAAACCGTGACAGCTGCCACTAACATGAGCCTAATGCACAGAGGGAGCCGGTAACAGCTGAGCAAAGGCCGAATGTAAACTTTCCCGGATTGTGTAGGACTTCAAAAAACTTCCTCCCTGTTAGCTTGGGACTCAAATTTCAACGTCACAAGAGACCTGCAGGAATGTTTGTCACAAGGACATCTCAAATATCTGTGGACCGATGATGTGTTCATGAAATTATTTGGTAGATAATGTCAAAAAATAACATTTCCCACAGCTGACATCTTTGAATTACTTGTTTATATTGATATATAAACCAATCAAGCTCATACATTTTAAGTATAGAAGCTCTTCCCCAACATATGGATAACAAATCCAGTAAACTTTAAATCATTTTTAAAGTTTTGATTACTGAATTTGAGGATTTCAAGGTCTTCAAGAAAAGGTTTCATATCTGTTTGTTGAATATGAAGCCACATCCAGTAGCCTGTGCTGTAAACATGTTTATTTCTGCTGTGAACGTTGGACATTTGAACATGGAGACTTATGGAGACTGACTCACTTCTGGAGCCAGCCTCAAGTGGACGTTAGAGGAACTGCAGTTTTTGGCACTTCACGACCACGAAGCTTTCTGCTTGTATCCAACCATCTCCCTCAAAGTTAGCGTGTTACATCTAATTTCAAGGACAAGTTGATACATTTCTTGGATTGGAAGTACATCAAACTAAAAATGTGAGTCAAAATCTAAAATAGTAAAAACAAAAAGACACTCCAGTCCCTAAAACGAAGCTCCATCTCACTCGGATCACAGAGTCACTGCCAATCACACTCAGGTCAGGTCTAGAACGTTCACTCAGACTCTGGTGGTTTCATTACAGATCCGTCGGGTCGCTCACATGTGCCCTCTCAGCTGTCCTAAATTGGAGTTCATTTTCTCTTTCAGTTTTCTCATTTTCCTCCCGGCGACACAGTGATGGACGTCGAGGGAGCTCCTGCCTCGCCTCGCCCAGTTAACAGTCAGCGTGCGTTCAGTGACAGAGCAGATGAAATGAAAAGCACTTGATTGTCTGGAGGCGTTTTTTTTTTTTTTTTTTCTGTTTCGAGAGCCTGCGGAGCTCAGTCCTCAAAAACCAGGTCAGAACGTAGCACGAAAGCAGAGGCTGTTTTATTTCTACACAGCTCGTGGCTACTTCCTGCCTGGTAAAGACAACAGTGCTCTGGCCTGAAGGTCGGCGAGTGGAAAGACAGACTACAACGACAAACGGCTGAGGAGAGCTACAGGACTGAGACCAAAGATTCACAGTTCCAGGCTGTAAACATGGACATTTGGACATGGGGACTTATGGAGACTGACTCACTTCTGGAGCCAGCCTCAAGTGGACGTTTGAGGAACTGCAGTTTTTGACACTTCACCACGGAGGTTGCAGCTTCAGATAAACACATTTTTAATCCTTTTCTTCAGTGTTAATTTTGTCACCCATTTTTCAATTTAGTCTTAAGTCTTGTGTCAAAGTTCATTCTTAGTCTTAGTCACTTTTAGTCTTTCACAAATCAGTTTTGTTCGTCATATTTTAGTCGACTAACAGTCTCAAAATTCTAGTCCAGTTTTAGTCAAACGTGAACACAGGGTATTTTAGTCCAGTTTATTAATTCCAGTTCTCTTGTGTTCCACAGCTGACATACTGATTAAATGTCTTGATTGAATTGAATTGAATGAGTTCATCTTCAAGTGTCTTGTCTGTTGTTTCAATGCACACTTAATATGCACTTGATTTCATTTTATCAAATCATTTTGATTTGCCTTTTCAGGTTGGTGGTATTTTTACCAGCAGTTTTTCTTCCCGCACATATTCCCATCCGTCAAAACGAGACATTGTGACTTTTCCTCTGCTTCTAAATAATGGAAATGGGACCACACGTCCAGTCTCTTTTTCCTTCCGAGCATGATCTCGCTGTCCGTACTCCGTGTTTCTCCTGCGTGCTGTTTGTTTCCAAGCCACAGGTGCGAGAGCAGCAAGAGGATCTCATACGTGTGGCCGTGACGTTGCTGCAGTAAAAGAAGTGCTGGCACAAACACACGACAGCAGGACTGGACTTTCTAGACGAGAACAAGGAGGACGTTTTTGTTTATTTTTTTATTTCTTGCGTGACATTTTCGTCTCGTTTTTATTCGTCAACAAAAACGCACATTGGCACATTTTTCCTCAGTGTTTTTAGAACGTTGTGTCGTCTCGTCATCATCGTAAAAGGCTTGTTGACGAACATATTTCGTCTCATCTCGTTTCCTTTCCTTACACTTTTGCTCTTTATCAGGTCACCTCCATCCTGAAAATAACCCCACCATCCTCCAAACTCTTGACAAACAGTGATTTGAGGGCTTTTGGGGGGTTTTGGCTTGAGAGTTAATGCAGTGTGACTTCTTCAGCTTGTTCAGGAACATTTGAAATTAAAAACATCACACGACATTAGTGTAAAAAAAAAAAAGGGATGCTGCAATGAGCTATGGAGGATTTGTTGAGGTGGTGGCGGGGGTTTAGGATGTCCCTGATATTTGGGAGAACTAATCATGTCGGTAATTAAGCCGGTTGGGAACACGTGCACGGCATGAATAATTCAGCAGGACGCTCTGCACGCTTCATTTTCACTCTGTGGCCGAGCGAACTTGCCAATCTGTCAGAGCAAAGCGCCCGATGTCTGAGAGGCGTCAGAAACAATTTGGATTAAAGCCCCCAACTAGGCAAGGAAAAGAGGGAGTAGGTGTAGTGTCACAGCTAAGCTCTCAGAGCGGCAGCAAAGGAAACAGATTCCTCTACAAGCTAATTAAAAAAAAACCTCATATCCAACTAAAATGTTCCAGATAGATTTGGAGTTCCCGTAACCTACTTTCAAAAAGCAGCGTTACATCTTCAGAGAAGAGCGCCCTGCTCTTCCTCAGAGCTTCAGGGTTAAGTACACTCTCTGGTGTTCTTTAAACAGTCTCTTTACCCCAAATTAATCCTGTGTGTGTAACACACAGTCATTTGGTTACACGCAAACAGAGGCCGAGGTCGAAGTCGAGGTAGAGAAAACATCAAATAAATAAAGACAAAGATCCACCAAGGCCGCACGATTCATGTCATTCAGACACAGCTTGATTGCAGATTGCGTTACAGTGTCAAGCTCTCGCATGAAAGGTTGTGGATGTTTACTCGGAGAATGCAGCGTGAAATATTAAGCAGGCGTCTTGATATTTACTGTCTTCTCTCGTTAAAAATTAAGCTCTTACATCCTTCAACACGCCGGAGGAGTTAAGATTCGTCCAGATTGTGATACTCCTCTGTGTTTAACATGAAACCCAAGCAGAACCTAAGTGACTGGTGCATTATTCATGGATTATATCTGCCATCATCAATAATGCAGAGCATGTCGTTAACTATCCACACACACACACACAAAAGGGCGATGAAGCTCAGACGATAATAATGAGGGCTTCTGAAAGTTGCCACAGTTTCTTCGTGTGAGAAACAGAGTCCTTATTTGACGGACACCCGGGACAGCACAGCAGGAAATGGGGGCAGGAGTGATCTATTCTCGTCAGCCCTGGATTTCATCTGGAGAGGGAGGCTTCTTCTACAGATGATCAAGTCGCCTACCTGCTGATCTAGATTGAACGTGTCAAAGAGATGACACCTGGGCGAAAGGAATCAAGCGCAGAAAGGGAGAGCGATGATGAGAAGGTGTGTCAGGTCGTTCAGTCAGGCGTCAGGTACTTAAAAGGAGGTTTCTGAAGTGGCCTGATGACCTGATGACCTCCTCCTGGGGTATCCCGAGGCGTTCCAGGGCTGGATAGGCTGTGTAGTCCCTCCAGCAGGTTCTGGGTCTGCCCCGGGGTCTCCTTTCCAGTTGGACGTGCCATGAACAGCTCCAAAGGAAGCTGATGCTTGAACTACCTCAGCTGGCTCCTCTGAAAGTCCGAGCTCCTCACCCTATCTCTAAGGCTGAGGCCGGCCACCCACTGGAGGAAGCTAATTTCTGTCGCTCGTGTCCCAGATCTCGTTCTTACGGTCACTACCAAAAGCTAATGACCATAGGTGAGGGTTGGAACGTAGATAGACCAGAAAAACCAGAGCTTCAACTTCCAGTTCAGCTCCTTCTGAACCACAACGGTCCGGTACAGTGTACTGCAGACGCCGCGCCAACCCGCCGGTCCAGCTCACCAGGTGACAAGATGTTTGAACTCCTTTGCTCGGGTATAGATATTAAAATTCTTGGATTCAATATTTGAGCTTCACACCTTTTGTTGTTCGTTTTAAATTCCTGCAGACTTCCATCTTCTCTTCTGAACCGTCTCTGATGCAGAAATCCTCATAGAAATCCTTCGATTTGTTGATTTTGTTAAAAATCCTTTAGCCATGAGAGTCCCGGGCTCTGACTCTCAGCCAGCAGTTTTCATTAACTACGAGTGTGTGTGTGTGTGTGTGTGTGTGTGTGTGTGTGGAGTGGGTTAAAGTTTAAAGGCTTGGTACACCCACACAGATGTTTGTCATTACCATGGTGAAAGCTGTTTTTCACTTCAGCTTTTGGCCTGTTTGGTTCATACAAAGTCACGTAAAGAAGAATAAAATACATAAACCTGTACTGATGGACTGGTAGGTGTGTGTGTGTGTGTGTGTGTGTGTGTGTGTGTGTGTGTGTGTGTGTGTGTATGTAGGCGAAGGTCTGAAGAGGCTGAATCCGTTTTGAAAACAAGACATTAAGCAGTTTAATCCATGGATTATACGAATAGAATATTAACAGCAGTGGGAGTAAGATGTGCTGCATATGTCAGTGTGATCTTCCCTCACTTATTCAGCGTCCGTCACGTTGACAGACTCAGAGATGCCATGCATGTTACATTAAGCTGCATTTTGTTCAAATCAATGCTCGCAAGGCGTGGCGGCTGCTTCGTGGCACGCGGATGCAGCTGTGGTGAAGCTGGTAACGAGTTAAATTAAGAAGGAACGCACTACCAATAATTAGAGCCGACCCCGTTTAAGCTGAGAGTTTCCTGATGGACAGTGAACTCTAGCTGCTGTTATCTAACGTTAGCTCAGTTTGTTAGCCGTGCCACTCGGACCGTGAGCTCAGAGCACCGGCGGGAGTGCCAGTGTTTGTACCACAGGCGCTTTGGACCACCGGGAAGAAGAAGAAGAAGATTAAAGCTGCAAGCAGCGATGGTCGGGCCCTCACACATGTGCGCATGTGGAAATGTGCATAGATCGCCACGCCCACACAGTTTCCCCAAATTTCATAATTTTAATAACTGTTACTCAGGAAATCTATGTGAACACACCTACCAAGTTTGAAGTGAATTGGATACAATCCCTAGGAGGAGTTCGTTCAAACATGACCCCTTCTTTTTTGTAGGTCTTGCCATGTTCTACAATTCGGCTGAGGTTTCATAACTCTGTGTCCAAAACTGTGGCGGGGCTGTTCCAAAGAAAAATTCCAGGGGGCGCTATAGAGCTCTTTTGCCCCGCCCCCTCATTAATTATGCAGCCGAATTGTGCATAATATTGTTCTTAACAACCACAATAAGTTTCAGACAGCTCTGAGAAAGTATATGATAGCCCCACACTTTTGCCCGAAAATCAGCCCAAAAATCAATGGAGTCTCCTTTTTTGCGAAAAAATCGGGCAGCGTTGACTTTGACACGCCGTCACGGCCACGCCCTCTGATGAAAAGTTGTGATTTTGATAACTTTTCATTGTCGAGGCCTTGAGAACACACACGCCAAGTTTCAAGCACATCGGATAAAATCCCTAGGAGCAGTGCATTTAAATGCGACCCCTGGAAATGACCCCAAAACCCGAAAAGTCCAAATTTGACAAAAATTGGACGCCGTACGCTTCACTGTAGCTTGAGATGGTGTCGTGCCAGTACCGGAGCTGGACAATACGGGCTCAGCAGTCTCTATGGACATAATGGCAGAGGAGGAGAGAGCGAAGAGGACGTTGACAGAGGAAGAGAAGAAGAGAAGTGAACAAGAAGAGTAAATCTGGGACTGACTTTTAGTGGTTGGTGAAATAAAAGGCTGAAAGACAGACGCCGAGCTGGGCTGACTGCTGTTGGACTAGTCAGTGATATTAGCTGCTGCTGTGGTTGACCTTGTTGATGTCGACTCTCTAGTTTTTAAACATAAGTAATGTAATCAGAACAAATACTCGAGTACAGCTGAACATGTTTACCACAGAGGTATCGCACTCGATGGAACGATGGAAACAGGGTCATTGCAGGATGTAATCTTACAGATTTCAGGTTGAACTCACTTTTTTCGCACTTTTTTCATGCGACTGGTGTCCTCGTTTAATGTGGGTTAACTGTGTTAGGGCAGCCGGATGTAACAGGCACGATGAATTATTCTGTTTTTAAAATGCTGCCTCCTAAAAAATTAACAGCTTGATTTTGGTTTGGACTACAGAAAAGAAAGAAAGAAAACTTGCTTTTCTTTCTTTCCCCAGTCGGGCCACAAAGAAAAAATTAGCACAGTGGAGTTTTAAGGAATTTATCTCTCTCCAGTTCCACGCCTGGAGCAAGTTGAAATATTCAGCCGGGTCTCTGTTCCCACCCAGAAAAGTACAAATATGTCAAAACAAGAATACCTCCAACCCACGAGCCAATGATTTCTGTGTGGACAGAGGCTGGCCGTGAAGAAACTCGGCTCGTTTCCACCCTGAGATCGGACATCCAGCGTCGCTCTGCCTCTCTTTCCTGCTCATCCTCATCCTCCCTTTCACTTCCTCTCTTTTGGGCATTCTGGGTCATTCTGCCGCTCTCATTGTCCTCTTCTTTATCTCCCTCTTTCATTAACATTTACACAGCTAATCTCTTTACATGGCAGCTCAAGGGGTAAATATCAGCGCCTGTAATGGAGCGGCATCAAACTAAACGGCTTTGAGACGTCTAAGCCCCCCCGCTGTGAAATGTCATTCTCTATAGACCTCCGTCATGCCTTTGTCCTCCGTCTCATCCCCGTATCAGTGAATCTCAGGTTGCTTTTATCTGCACAGAATCACTTATAGCAAAGACGATGCACTTAAAGATTTAGACTGCGTTGTCGCTCGAGGACACTCAAGTCTTTACTCGCGAGAAAATGCAACATGAGAACACCAGAATCTGTATCATGATGATAGAAACATTACGAACATGTTAACATCCTCATGTGTTTCAATAAACGGTATTCCCATGGCTCTATCATACATCCATGACCGCTCCACACAGATCGACATTAATATTTAGTTGTGTTACATCTTGTTACGCTCTCTTTTTCTGGTTTCTCGAGAATCAGCGCCACCTAGTGCTCATCTCATGAACCAGCTTGTAATATTTGCATAGCGGTAGTGGATAGAAACCAATTCTCTTTTGCTGAATTACTCAAAACATGACATCAAGTCACAGATACAAGTGTCCCAAATCAGCCTCCTCCACGAGATCCGGAGGGAACTCGGAGTGTGTGTGGTTCGGGGCATCTGATCGGGATGCCTGCTGGGCGCCTTCCTTTGGAGGTGTTCCAGGCACATCTAACTGGCCGAAGGAGACCCCGGGGCAGACCCCAGAACCTGCTGGAAGGACTATGTTACCCATCTTGCCTGGGAACGCCTCAGGATCCTCCAAGAGGAGCTGGAATCTGTGAATCCGCACCCGAATAAGCGAAAGTAAATGGATCGATGGACATTAAAGATGTATTTTCTTGGCTGAAGCTGACAGTTGAAGAAAGTGTAAAGATGACGCTGATATATTATCACCTTTTACACGTTAGTGTTTATGTCACAGCTGGCTATTAATATTCTGGTTTTCCAAAGAAGTCTCTGGTCTAAATGCTGCACTTTGTTGGCCAGCTGATCACTAACCGTGTCCATCTGCTGCTGTTGGTGCTGAGCAGGTAAGCATACGCGTCTGTTTGTCTGACAACAGATGTCTGCCGTGGATGGAAACAATGCTGATGTGACGACTGGAGCGCAAAACCAAAACAATGAGCTGAAAGATGCTAAAAGGGTTCATACAGCTAAGGGGAGCTGCAGTTGTAGTTAGAAATACTCAACGAGCAATTTCTTTCATATTAAACATTTGATCCATCTGTTAATGTGAAAATATTGATTGTAGCAGCTCCGTATTGATGCTGCCAGCTTCTTCTAGTGTCAGCATCTGCTCGTTTTTGGTTAAACGGCTCAAAAGCTGCGCTGTATCTCTGAGTGTTGGTGTTGCTAATGAGAAAGAAGCCAGATGTTCACATCGCCGGGCAGTTATTTATCTGTATGGCACAGTTTCATGCTGGTCTTTGTCTCGTTGTCCTGAGTCTTGAGGAGCCGCACAGTGGGACCGACTGTGGATACAATGGATCCAGACTGACAGTCAGCCTCATTACGATTAACAGGCGGGAGGAGAACCAGCAGCGGAGGACTGGTTGGGGATCCCCCCGCCTGTGTCTGACTTTTCAAGGCTTTTCCTTTTGCTCCCGCTGAGCTCAGACAGACCTGCAGGTAACAGATCATCCAGAACATGACAACATCGTTGAGACTTTTAAATATTCATCCCAGTACCGGCTCTGTCTGTCCTCATTAGCCTGCTTTTTGGAGCAATCTTGAATGAGAGCTTGCAGAGCATCATCTGCCGTTCGCTTTGTGTCAGGGTGTGCAGGCCGTCTGTTGGTGTCAGGAGGCTTAGGATCAAACACATGGTGACTTTAAAGGGTAGCACGTGTGCACGCTACAGATGATAGATTCCTTCAATCACCTGCAAGTTCCTGAAATTCCTCAAACTTAAATCCTGCTCCAGCTCAAAGGGAATGTTTCACGGTTGTCTTGGTAAACATCTCCTGCTGCCTCTTTCCTTTCATGGCGAGAGGGCAAATTACAAATTTTCACGCATCTTCTTGTACTTAAGCTTCCATGTAATTAATCACCTAATTGCCACTGAACACACTGAGGCGAAAGAGCTTGACCTAGATCGCATCGAGGGTCCCGTTCGAACAGCTGATAACCACTCACTCGGTGGTGATTTAACACTCGGACGCCTTCATTGTTTTTAATGTGATTTACAGAGATTAACACAGACATCCTGTCACCGCATGAAACCTCCTGACACAAATCTGAAGAGGCAGACGAGAGCTGGACGAGCCACGCTGTGCAGCTCTTAAATTTCAGCTCGTCTTTTGTAACTGGGAATCGACTTCGGAGACATGAAATTGATTACCGTGCCCGTTTATACACGGTCACGCAGTCCAAACGGGTGGGAGGGAGCGAGGGAGGGTGGGTGGACATAAAATGTGGTTACTGAACCCGAAGTTGAGAAGATGTCTAAGAAGGAGCAGGAAGAACGTGAGGAATGATCTGTAGCATTCAACATTCAGCATGCATGTACTGTAAACCATCTGGGACGGATTCCTCATGGGGTCCAGTATCTAAGAGACCTCTGCTGCTCTGCGCAACATCAAGAGGGATTTGGTTGCCATGGCGGCAGGTGGTTCAACTCTTTCTCTATAGAAAGAGAGAGAAACGTTTCACAAAGACAGAGAAGCACAGTTTGCACAGACGACGACGATGGTGCATATTTAAAAAACCTTGAAGAAAATCCCAGGTGGGATCTTATTAAGTGATACAAGCAGGTTCTTTTTCAGCTCGATCCTGCAGGTTTAAAGATTTGACGCCAAGAAAACGAGGTTGCAGATCAAACAAGCTTTGATCACTTGGAGTGTAAAGGGAAAAAACAAGATGCTTGTACAGTACATGAATATTTCTGCATAAGGCCAGCTGCAGTAGTAATTATTTTTTACATATATAATACATAAATGGATAAATGTGTAATGAAAGGTGTCGCTCGTAGTGACAAACTCTGACTGTTTTAGCCTCTTTCAGCTCATTGTTTTGTTTTTTTACGGCCCGCAACTTTAATGTTTTGGTTCACACTCGCCGCCTTCATCAACGTCCCTGAACATCACCAAACAACAAACAGCTGCTGAACATAATGGAGCATTTAGTAGCTTGATTGTGACCAAAGCGGAGCCAAAAGACCTAAAAGGACTCCAAGACTATCACCACTGGATACTTCCAGGCCTGCGTCCTTTCTCCTTATTCTTTTTCCCTGAATACCAACAGCTACACCACCAGTCATCAGTCCGTCAAGCTCCTGAAGTTCACAGACGACACCACACCTCATTTGACAGTCAGTTTGGTTGTGAACTTCAGAAAGAACCCGGCTTTAACTTACCTCCATCACCCTGAAGTTCAACCTGCCAAAAGACAATGATGCTGCACTTCTACTGTACATCTCCACCTGAGCCCATCCTCACCTCCTCCATCACCATCTGGCACGTTGCTGCCACTGCCAAGTACAAGAACCGACTGCAGCGCATCATTCCCTCTGCTGTGAAGATGATTGGCTGCAATCTTCCATCTCTTCAGGACCTGTTACCCCTCCAGGAGGCATGCAGCTAGGACTGTGGCTGACCCCTCCAACCATGGACACAAATTTTTGAGAGACTCTCTGTTTTTTAGCCTTGTAAATTGAATATTTTGACAGAAATGTCACTTTGGGTTCTTGAAAATTGTGATGGACATTCTTTAAAACTAATTTCTGACACTGTTCACAGCTCTGTTTAGGATACAACATCTTATATTTCAGATAAGTTCAATGTTATAGTGTAACAGCTTATGAGGACGTCTGTGGAGTAAAAAATCAGGTTTCAGACGGAGCCAGTGACACCACATTCTTGAGTTTCTACACTATTCTATATGCATTATGTATAAGTACAAGTAATGCATGAGGATGTACAGTATATCCGCAGGATATGGAATACATGAATTATGTGAGGAACACCCCGAAGCTCTGAAAGATGCCCTCCATCTCCAAACGCTGCCAGCTCCGAGCTCTCAGCCATCTGTTACAGTTACTGTACGGCAGCAGCTTCAGATAACAGGTCACAAACAAGCAGGTGCCACAAAAGAAGCCAAAAAAAAAACATGCCGACCAGCTAAATACTGGCACCGACGTCAACGTCCCTCCTGCCATTGATTGGTTTCTAAAAAAAACTAACTGAAAAGCTCCTTCAGCATCTTTTTTTTTTTCCATTTCTGGATCCGAAGATGAGGCAGGAAAGGTCAGCAACTTCTCAAGTGAAGGCAATTTGATGTGAGTGAAACGATCAACCCGCCCCCTCTGAGTTTTCCATCAGTTTTTTTGCCTCATACATCTGAGGTGACACGCTATCTCACCACCATCATCTAGAGGAGATGATTGGACTGGAGGTCTGTAAAATGGCTGTTTTTGGAGACCAATTCAGACTGTAAATCACGAGGACGACTTATCTGCACATGTGCGTGTGCACAGAACTCAAATGCATCACCATATTTTTATGGAAACCCAGGAGCCACCACCACTACACATCATTATCCCCCTGTGTGTGTGTGTGTGTGGGTGAGTATTGAAGAGCAGCATCTTTATCTAGCTCTGCATCCTCCCTCACCACTGGAAGCTGCGAGCGTGGAGGCGAGGGGTTCCTGCTGCAGAGGCGCAGATAAACCGCAGCCTCCCCTGAACTGCCCACGACAACACAGCTTCCAAAATAGCCTCTCTCTGCATCTGCTGCTTCACTGCTGGCTCTCCTTATAAAAGCATAGCTCCCATATTAGCCGTGCCTAATGATCTCTGGGGCGCCTGCGAGCTGTCAAAGCACAGGAGGGAGTGGAACATACACTGAATATAGAGTGGAGGAATGTGTTGTATGTAAGCTCAGGGGACAGATGGTCAAATCATGACACTGATCACTGTGCAACGTTTTAAAGAGGGAGATGGAGGCAGTTTAAGGAGGCCTCCTCCTTCCTGGTTGTCCAGTCGTGAACAGAATTTCAAATAGAGCTGACAGCTTTGCGCACCAAAGACAGACAGCAGAGTTTGGAGAGGTGCGCATCTCTCAATGTGAGGCAAATACAGCCGCTTTAGTATTCATTTAAAGAGAGTGTATATCTGCGGGATGGAGAAAGCGCAAATCATTCTCAAGGCAGACTTGTTGCTCGGCTCAGAGCATGATAATCATTGTGAATGGACGCGCGCACACAGAGAAAAGACGCAAACAAACACTTCGCAGCCTGATCAGATTTTTACGCACGTACCTTGTGCAGTTTCCACATTGCGCCCAGAGCTTTGACTTCGTGTGTGCCGTGTTTCCCTTCCTCCAAACACTGATAACACACGGGCGTCTTACACTGTACACAGTACATGCTTAGATTCTCCAGTTCGTGCTCCGTGCATGTGGAGATTTTGCGCGGACTCGCGCGGCGACTTATCCGCCCCTGCGCCGGCGGTACCAGGCGATGCTTGGCGAGGGGACCGCGGGGAGGATGGCACCGCAGGCGGCACGGGTCACAGTAGAAGACGTCGCACTGCTCGCACATCACGGTGGCCTCTTTGGGGCTCTTCTCGCACAGCTGACACTTGAGTGCAGCCGCTTTGCTCTGCTGATACCTGTCCACAACACCCTCCAGAACACGGTTCTTGGGGAATCCGCGGAGTCCCCGGTCGTCCAGGATTAAGCTGCGGTGACACTGCGGGCAGGTGATGCAGGAGTTGCGGGGGATCGGGGGTAAAGAGCCGGGCTGCGGTAGCAGGTGTTGTTGCGGAGGAGGCTGGGGGACAGACGGGGGGAAAACTCGCACCCCGTTTGGTGATTTTTGGCAAGGGGTAGTCGGAGCGCTGACGAAGCCTCCATATGAACCATATCCACTGTCCGCCTCACTGTACAAACTCATTTTATCCAAATCCAGGTAATCATAGTCGGAGACTCCGGATCCGGAGGCTCGGCTGCTCTGTGGGGACTCAGCATCGGGGGTCTGCACAAGGATATTCCGAGCACAAGCCAGGCAAATATTGTGGGAGCACGGCAGGATGATGGGCTCCCGGTAAAAAGAGCCGCACACGGGGCATTTTAACTCTTCCTCCATTTCATCCATGGCTGCCTCGGTGAGGTGAGAGATTCCTTCCGCGCAGTGCAAACACAAACAGTGCAACTCGCAGCTGATCAGTCGGCAGCTCTGTTTGCGCGTAAAAACGGAGCTCCGGTCGCGTCCTACTGCGATCACTGCAAGTGCAACCTTGACCGGAGGAAAGGCATCAGCACGGACTCACCGATACGACGCACTCTGCGCCAATAGGCGCGCAGCATCTGCTCGCAACGGGTTTCCATTGGACAGCCAGTGGATTCCAAACAGCCATTGGACAACTCAGCTGTCGGTGTGCGTAATGAGCTTCACAGAGATACAACAAGATAGGCTGCAGACATCACTGAGCGTCCAATGACAGCCTCATTGTTGAGCGGATTAGAGGAGAAACTCTCCTTTAAATACTGAATAAATTAAATTAAATTAATATCATGATTATGCAGAAATAATATAAAGACGTTTTTGTTATTTCAGGGAAATTAAGCAAAGAAAATAATGAGTATTGTTTTAGAAAACGCTCCTTAAGCTGATCAGCTGAGTTAATAAAGAGTAGCAGTGCCACAATGTAAACATATTTAATTATCTGGATTATCAAAAGTATTAGATGTAAATGAGGATTTGTTACATTATATGATATAATTTGACAATAAAAAAATTGATTATTACTGATGCATTTCTAACTTCTTTACATACTGTTGGGTAGTTTAATTTGTGGGAATTATATATTTTTAATGCAAAACCCTCATTGGCAAAATAACTTGCAGGGCTGCAGCAAATTGTTTTGATTGTTTTGTCAAAAAAATAATGAAAAATGTCCGTCACACACTCAAAGCCCACTGCAGCATGTTGATAATGTTCGTTTGTCACACCAACAGTCCAAAATTAAAATTGGAAGAAGATAAACTCTTTTTTCAGTCAGTTTAAACACACACACACACACACACACACACACACACACACACACAGAGGGCTCATATGTAAATATGGAGTGATGTGCAGCCATGTAGCACACCCTGGGAGCAGTTGGGGGTCTGGTGTCTTGTTCGGTGCTTTGCCCAGGAGGTGAACTGGCACCTCCTCTCAGCTACCAGTCCAAGCACCATACTGTGGTTTGTGCTCGACTTGAACCGACCACCCTCCGGTTCCCCAAAACAAGCCCCCGTGTGGACTGAACTACTGCTGCTTCAATGTTTAAAATCAAATCTTCATATTTAAGAAGCTGGATCTGATTTTTGTTTGATAAATAATTTATTAACTGACTGACAGAACTGTTGTTATACAGCTGTCAAATATTTGGTAGTTTGGTGAAAAAGTATATTTTCTCCATGTGGTGGACTAGAATTGAAGGACATACTAGACTAAGTCACCATTATTGAAGTATATTGAGTTACTTGCAGCTCAGCGTAGCTGCTGCTCTGTATAAACTTGTTTGTTTGTTGGAAAGCTTCACGTCTCGTCTGCCGAGGGAGTAAAGATCAGTCCTGGAGGAGATTGAAAACATGGAAACTGACATCTTGTGAGATAAGATAAAGCGGCAGCTCTCCACTGCACTCAAAAGAGTTGTTTTTTCTTTTCTTCCTCTCCTCCAGCTATCTCCATTTCTATGGCCAAATACCTCAGTCATCTCTGAGACGTCCATGGCAACGCGAGCTCCCACTTTTAGCTCTTCAGTGAGGCCGTTGATGGGGAAATTAAACGCAATAATCCCATTTTACAGAATGCCTCAGACCCACAGAGGGCAGCTGAGTGTGATTACATTTGCATATTTTGTAAAGCAGTTTGAGAATAAGAAGAGCATTAATATGGACGTCTTTGTGTACTAAAGATAATCAGTCTCTGTTTCTGTGTCCCACCTCAGAAAATATCAACTGACGTTAAAACACAGTTCACACAGGAGGTTTGTTGGTACTTCTAATCTTGATTTTTCACATTCGGAGCCACGATAGCTGAGTTTCTGAACCACTTATTTCAGTGACAGGAAAGAAGGGGGACGACATGCAGCAAAGGGCAACAGGTGGGAATCAAACCCAGGAAGCAACTTCCACTTCCTCAAACGTCCACTTGAGGCTGGCTCCAGAAGTGAGTCAGTCTCCATAAATCCCCATGTTAAAATCCAGTAGTCCTACATAAAGAGCAAAAGTGTAAGGAAAGAATTAATAATGTGTTTATCTCAAGCTGCAACCTCCTTGGCTGTGAAGTGAAGCCAATGCAGAAGTGCCAAAAACTGCAGTTCCTCTTGTCGTCCACTTGAGGCTGGCTCCAGAAGTGAGTCAGTCTCCATAAGTCCCCATGTTTCACAGCAGAAATAAACATGTTTACAGCCTGGTACAAAAAACAGTTTTGGTCTCTGTAGCTAATTTCCCCGTTCATGACAACTGTACTGAGGGTGAATTTATATACAACTCACCTGTTCACATTATATTAAGGCTTAAAGTTATGCAGGATTAAGAGCGTGGATGCTTTGATTGACAGGTGGGTGCTGTTACAGAGCACCCAGTCGTCATTCGGCCCGCTTCAGGTCCACTGATGATCCACATCCGGGAGGGAGAAGAGGCAGTACAACCAACCGGGTTGCAGCAAGCATTGAATATCTTCAGCTTCAAACCTGTGGGTGACGTTATTCATGTTCTGTCTATTCTTTATACTGGCACTGCACGATTCCCCCATGTACCACTACAAGGAGGTCACGTGCCACCAGCGGTACTCGTACCATAGTTTGAGAAACAGTGCACTATAACAGGCTGTCTGATAAACATCAAAGATCTCTTTGAGATCAGTAATAATGTTGATTTCAAGCAAACATCCTTGAGGAAAATCAACATGGACTTCTAGAGAAAATGACTCTCATACACATTATTCTGTGTATGTCTAATTTTTATCAGAGCTGATAATGTTTCTGCTCATAATTCTCAAAGATTTGTGAAAATATACAACAAATGGCAAGTTTATCTGTGCTAATATTTCCCTGGCTTTAACCAAACACAGTGTTGATTCAAACCAAATGTTTGCAACAAGACCGTCAGCTATTTTTGGACGCGTGCTTACTGACGCCTCCAGCATGATGACATTGTTCTCTGTGTAATCTCCTCAGTTTGGGGCCACACTTGCATCTTCCTGTTCGCTGCTTTCCAACAGACGAGTGGCCCGATCCTTCCAAAGTCTATTTCATCCTTTTTCTTTTGCTGTCAGTGCCAGATTCCTCCTGCTGTCAGAACTCACACCAGGCGCCTCCGAGAGGAGAAAATATTCACAGATTTCTTTTTTATTTTTCTGTAATCACATCCCAGAATGAGAAGAAACTCTGTGATTAAGTTTCCGTTTTTCCTGGTGACCTCAAGTGCAGCAACGCAGAAGAGGCAATCACGAGGACGAATGTAAAATAGCTGCTGATTAACTGGCGAGTGACAAGGCAGAAACAGTATCAGCAAACAGGCCGAGTCGAATGAAAGAAAAAGACTTTTCTGCCAAGTTAACTGACTTAAATGTTTATTTCTGCTGTGAAGTCGTGACATTTTTACATTACAGAGACTGACTCATTTCTGGAGCCAGCCTCAAGTGGACGTTTGAGGAACTGCAGCATAAAATATTATGCATTTGATGGCAGCATACATGATATTGTGCCGTGCAAAATGTTAGCATCCTCACTAACTGTGTGGAGGACATGGAAGTAAGAAAACAGCTTTAAAGATTCATTTTTTGTCCCTTTTATGCCTTTATTGATAGTACAGCTGAAGATAGACAGGAAGCAGGGGGCAGAGATAGGGGGAGTGACACGCAGTAAATTAGCCGTCCAATGCGGGATTCGAACCGGGGCCAGCTGCAGCGAGGACTATAGCCTCCACACACGGGGCGGCCGCTTAACCCACTACTACCCACTACTCCCCCGACCGCCCCGAGAAAACAGCTTTGTTCATGTATTATAATGTAAAGCTCGTTAGTCCTTATTAGTATTATATGAAAAAAGGTAAGATCATTCTAACATAGGCTACCCAGTATGGGGGCTAATGGTGACTGACTCATTTCTGGAGCCAGCTACAAGTGGCCGTTCAAGGAACTGCAGTTTTTGGGACTTCATTGGAAACAATTAGGTGATGTCATGGCTTTCTCTCTCCACAAGCTTGCTCGCTGTTATGGAACCAACTTAACTCTCTCTTAGGATTAAAAATACACGACTCAGTCCAAATGTTTGAAATGCAGAATATCGGATTTACTACAGCCCTTGTGCACACTGCTCAGGTACACAGGAAAACACACCTGCAAACATGTCTTAAAATAAATCTGCCTTTGACCTTAAGATCACAACACTTCAATACTCGGATCTCTTCTCACACCAGAGAGGAAAAAAAAGCCTCATTGTTAGTTAAAGCAGCGTTCAACCCACAGTTCAATCGTCCTGCTCGTAGCTCACGTACTTTATTGGAGTCGGCCACTCCATCGATAAGGGCTGAAGTCTCCTTTGTGTGTTGGACTGAGTCTATTAACTCTTCTCATCACACTCCCTGTGCAGCCCCAGAGGCATCAACCACCATCTGTGTAAAGAAGTACACAGGCTGCAGGAGCTATGGGTACACTCAGGAGTAGATAGGAATCTCTGTGGGACAAAGTGGCGATATTGTCGAGATATGAATAGAAGCGGCTGCTGGTATTGTTACTGAACTCTTTAAAGGATCAAGTCTGACAAGGCTGGATGGTTACACCGGGTCCAAATTACACAGTGAAGCAAACTTACATTCTAAACAAGCCTTGAAGTTTCTTTTGTTCTGAGTTAAAGACGAAGAACTGAAAGTGCTTTACAGTAATCAACGCCCCAACGGCATAACCAAGCCCCGTGTAGGGTAAAGGTCATTGTTGGCTTTAAAAAAGTACTTTGTTGAGGTCAGAGAACCTTGTCATCATGGTAACAAATAAACATGTGGCTAAAGTTTGGGAACAATCACAGTCGAGGTTAAAAAATAATGTCGGCTTCATACACTGACAGTAAAAAGAATGGATGGTGCATCCATGTTGCTGTTTTGAAGCTCTGCTCATCGCCATGTTGGCTGTCCTGCCTCAAGTGGACGTTTGAGGAACTGCAGTTTTTGGCGCTTTGAAGATTGCTGCTTGGTTTTAAATGAGAAACAAACAGCGGCCTGTAAAGTCCATTCATTTGTCGACTCATCCATCCACCCAGACCTCAAAAGTGCATATCTGGACTTTGTTGCAACGTCCACTGACTCCCTTCTTCACTAACATCAGAACTACCACAACCTCTCGAGGTCTTTGTCTCTTGAACGTGAACATACTGACTTGTGTCAGTGCTGTCGTTCTTGTTGGGAGGACAGATTAAACAAATTAAATTTGATTAGGGTTACGATCTATGCAAGGCTGGAGAACCCAATGAAGTTTGAGAAGTCTCCATCCACAGAGATCGTCCCAAAGTCTGACTGTGAGGAAGAAGAAGAGACCCGTATCCTTATTGTGGAGGGCTCTCTGCTTTACACCTACAGACCTTGATCGATATGCTGAGTCAGCGTTCAAGGAAGTGCTCGAGGAACTACATGGTGCCAACCCCCGCAGCCTGGCACACTGCTTCTTACGTTGGCACTACATGTTGGACGTAAATCGTGATGTCCAGAATCATCCAGTAAGGACACGATCCCTTGAAACATTCGGCTATTTTTAGAGTTTGTTTGCAGTTGACAAAGTTCATGTCTTGATCTCACCTTCAGAAACTACTGAGTCAAAGTTATGACGCCGCTGCCTAAAGATCACTTGCACATTCACCTCCAGTGTATGCACGAGTTCTCACACATGATCGCCATCTGCTATCGCAGTTCTCCGTAGCAGAACGAGCACCTTGGATAACAAAAGTCACTCTTTCTGACTTCCTGACACCTCGGCGCAATGCAGCATCTTCTACAACAACCTCAGATGAACTCATGTTTATGGATTCGGCACCATCTGTGCCCTTCACAGTGACCTGAAAAATGCATTTCTTTTTTTTTTCCTGATGCAATATTTGCAAATGAGGCCTTCGGGGAGAAAACTGGGAATGATGCCTCGTATTTATGATGACTTTTTTCTGAACTAATACGCTCCAGAATTAATGATAGTAAACAAAGCGCTGAGATGTTTTTCCTGCGGTTATTAAAGTGTAAATTTGGTCACAAGATTGATATACAGTACATCATGAAGTGGAAGTAAGAAGATAGTTATGAACATGGCCTATGGGGGGAAATGCAAAGTTACACAGGTCACATCGATGTTTTGCATACAAATATTTTACAGCTTGTTCTGTGCTTAAGTTGAGAAAAACTAGTGGAGTCGACATAAGATTACTCCAATTTTCCTTTCAGCCTGTTGACAGGAGATTTGCTCTTTTCGAGAGCGCCCAAACACGCTTGTCGTTGAGATTTGCAGCATTACTGACATCAGTAAGACGACTGATCAGGTGAAACTCTACATTGTGTAAAAGAAAAATAACATTTTGGCCTCTTTGTTCATGCTGAGTTTAGATATTGCAGTTATGCGCCGGGAGTCCGCACAAGAGGAATGCCATAATGATGTGTTTCTTAGCCGCTGATTTGGATTGGCTCTCTGCCTCTCAGTGCCATGTTGTTAGTGAAAACACAAAAGGCCAAAGCAGCTGAAAGTGCATCTGAAATACATTTAAGTGCTCCATTGTGTGTGCTGCTGATTCTTTGCCTGCTCGTCGCAAGCAGCCTTCCTATAAGAGGGGTCAGAGTTATTGTGAACAAACCAAGCAATCGACGACGCGCCGCTGCACGCACAGATGGAGAGCGGCTCTACCAGAAGTGCAATCATCACTTTACTGTATGCGTGGGCTGCCTGAAGAGACATGTGAGCAGGGAAAGGCTTCCACGTGCAGCAACACTTTCCACATCTCCCCAGTGCAAATAGTCCAGGGCTCTGCAGGGAATATATGCTGCAATTAATAGACTAATGATTTTTTATTCTAAGCGGGATGAAGCTTTGCTGCTACACCAAACTCTCCTGTTGTAAAGGGACTCACACAACGTGAAACCAAACCACAATGTAGAATATCGATTCTTTCCAGCGTCTTTAAACATGCAATCAGTCGAATGTAAAGTCCTGTGGGCTAAAGCCGACAGATTATGTGACGTGTAGCAGAAATCAATGTGCCTAAAGGGATCATTTATTTGAATAATATAGTTGTGTAGTTAAACAAGGCTTCATTGTAGAGTGTAGAGCCCTTTTTATTGACTAGGTCCACCTTGTCCTTTCCCCTCCAAGGACTGGAGACTCTGACTAACCTAGATATGCCAAGAAAATGAAGAGTTACGGCGCTGGGGAGTGTACAAATGGATTCCTAGACGGACAGACAATTGTTTCCCTTTTTTCCTCCTCTTCTATTCTCTTAATGTAATTTTAACCTGCAACAATAGAGTTGCACTGTGCTTCTTCACAAGCCTCTATCCATAACATTTAGTCCTTCTCCCAACCCCCACCGCCGCCCTGCATCCAGCAGGGACTCCCCCCCACGCTGCTATAATGGAATCAGCTCTTGTTACCACAGGCTTTCTTACTGGCTTGAGGCTTCCTTTGTTTACCTCTGATTTAGTGAAAACTGAACAGGTGCAGAGAAGGAAAGACGGATGTATGATGTTACAGCCGGTGCAAGCGAGAACGATGGGGAGATAACAAAAGGAGGTACTGTATAAATGTAAGGATAGAAGAGGAGAAAATTCTGGTCTAATAAAAGTTTGATGCCGATCCATCAGTGGACATAAAACACGGGAACTCCATCAAGAGTTGTGAAGAACGGATGGCCTGAAGCTGAGAGATATGAACCCATTAAACATCTTTATCAAATATGAAGAGCCATTACAAGTCATCACTATCTCCTCACTGGGAAACTCAGACAGACTCATAAAGTGTAATTATGGTGGAACCAGTTTTTTTACAGTTTGAGGGGAAAGTTATCGAACGTGTAACGTGTATATAAAGTCCAAACTGTTACTGTGTTATTGTGGCTGCTCAGATTACAGGTCGTGTTAACTTTGCACTCACAAACTTGTTGCAGACGACAGCATGACTTGTTCCTGTGATCACTGCTCGCCAAACCTGACTCAAGAGGAAGACTCTGCTACAATAAGTTTATTTACTTTGAAAATGTAGCTGCGTACACCGAGACCGGTTAGTTCTTCGTATGAAAAGCAGCCTAACAAAGCTATTGAAGCTTTTCAGGACGTCTTTGTGACGTAACCTCTATTGAAGTTAAAACATACATTAAACAAATATATATATTATTAATCCAGATGACTTTGTAGTTTGCTAGTTGGCCAACCAAATGGCCAGTTTGGTTATCCAGTTGGTTTGCCCTGTAACTAGCACTGTGTCTCCATTCATGCGTCGAGCATGCATTGAGTACGAAGTCCGTTCACGTTGTGTCAGTTATGTCAAAATGCAGTGTGCTGTGAGAAACCGGATGATGAACTCACGACAATCAATAAGTTGGGTGTGGAACGCTGGACACTTCTCGTCCTCAACAGTGATTTGGTTACGTAGCTGAAGGTGAGGGACCATCGGCATCGTGAAAGGAAACTACTGAAGCAGTCGCGGTGAAGAAGTAGTAGTAAGATGTTTCGATTTAGTGCACGATGGCCGTACTTCTGAAATTAGCACACTATGCCTGGAAGAACACACAGTGTACCAACAAAAGTATCTGAATAAAGACACAGTAAAAATCTAGGAAGTTAGGAAAATAGCTAAAGACTTAATACCACCGGGCACAGATGCAACGTGTGCCGTGTGTGCCACAGCCTGACGGAGCTATGCACAGCTGTTCTAGTCAAACCCTAATTTCAAACCCCAACCGAAGCGCCATGGTCTGTTGAAGAAGCACCCCGTGTAACCATGTGGTATATTTAAGCACAAAAAACTAAGAAAAAAGTAGCAAATTTGAGCAGGTTAACCAATTTTAGCGGGCAAAATGCTTCTGAAACACTCCTGGCGTGACATAGATGCAGGGTTTCGTCGTAATATAGCGGGATTCCTGTTTTTATTCAAATGCAGTTTCGTCGTAATATAGCGGGATTCCTGTTTTTATTCAAATGCAATACATGCAATAGCCACAGTTATGAGATATATTTTTGTATGATGTCTTGCAAAAATCAGAAATAGCACCTTCTGAAATTATTAATGAATTAATATTTACTTATTATTAATCTGCCAAATGAAATGAAAACTAATATTGCAGCCGTCCCTGAAATAAATTACTCGTAGAGAGAAGTTCCAGATGACAAAGAGGTGGTAAATCTGTCATGAATGAAGCATTTGAAGTCCACACAGTCAGCATCTCTCAATCCTTCCTTCTCTTTGTTTCTTTGTTTCCTCCATCCTTCCTTAAATTCCCCTCCCCTTCCAAAGCCAGCCACACCCAGGTCTCTCTGTAAATCTGTCCTTCGTACCATTGAGACTTGACCTCCCACAGACACCAGATGAGGACAGAGAGGTTGGCTTGGTGACCATTGATCCACTGGTTGATGCCTCCCCCCATCTCACCGGTAGTCCGCCTCTGGGGAGCAATAAGAGGCTCGTGGTGAAGACTCCGACTGCAGAGGACATTATAAGCCAACAGTCGAGTCTTGGCATTGGCCTTGCTGGATAAATTACAGTGAAGGGTGGTGATTGAACGGTTGAATTATATCATTCTTGGAAAGCAGCATGTCTTGTGGGAAGCGTAAATCTTTTGGTTTATGTAAATGATCATCTCTGATAAATCTCTCTTTGGTATTTTTGGAGTTTTTCACCATGATTGTACTTTTAAGACTGAAATAACTGAACCCACTGATGATCTTTAAGGAAATTCAGGCATTTTTCACCTTTTATATGGGAAAGATTCAGGAGGCTCGCCCTGCAATGTTTGCTCTAATACGAGTTGTTTCTCAAATCCTAATAACAGAGCTAATAATATATCCACCTTACAGTTACAGGATGCTGACGTGAACAGCTTTATACAGCCAGAATGACCTAACCTGAGTGCGGTGAAAAATACTGCAATGTTCCTTTAACGCACTGAGCTTTTCCTCTAAACACAAGGTGCTATTCCCGGGCTCTTCTTTGAGAAACAAGGTGTTCAAAAATAGAAGCTTTAAATGGGCCAAAGGCAGCTGAGTTTGTTAAAAAACCTCTCTGTTAATACACTACAAACTAAAACACAGGCCAACACTGAAAGCTTCAAAGTGTCACCGTACAGTAGGTCTCCCCTTAACTAATATTAGATCCCTCACACTGTACTACAGGGACGACAAGGACCCGTTTACCTCTAATGGCGAAGGCTATTGAGAGTTTGCTGCTGTTGTTGAGCTATTCTCATTTATATTTAATCTCCCACATGGGAGTCCAAATGTAGTGTATTTATATCTGGATGTATACTGTATATATTATAGGTTTCATTCTGTCTGCTGCACTTTCCTTCATCCTAGACAAGCAGCTATAGTAACAGGGAACAAATCACGGCCTTGAGCAATATGTAAAAATAAAAAAATACATTTGGGTTTGACTCCGCGATGAACTGGGATTGCAACAGATTGCACAGCAAGGAGGGAAAAACAATGACAGACTGCAGCAGCCTCATGTTAGCTTTGGCTCAGCCACTTTTCTTTTTTACACTAAAAATGTAGATTACAAGGTGAAGCTGCACGTCCAGCAGCCTGTGAGGAAATGTTGCGATGCTGTGGGGATGATATCAAGGCTCCAAAACTGAGAGATTGTGTTGGTTTAAAAAAAAAAAAAAACAGCGTGTTGTATTACCCACAATCTTTAGGGAACTCAAGAACAACACCAGACGCAGACTTCCTGTCAGCTCGAGCTGATTGACGCGTGCTGCACGCGACGTACGTCAAAAAATAGAACACTGGCGTGTTATTGGTGGAGCCGAGTGGAAACCTGCTTCTGAAACGGACCGTGGCGCTTCTCGTGGGGTTTGAAACATTGACCACGATTAAGTCCAGTGACCACGTCGTACATGGAACGTGTCACATCCGAATCCCCTGTGGAATTTGGCAGTTAGAATTAAAACTTTTGATTTAATGTCATAATTTAGTCTGGACCCCAGTCTAACATCATACAGTACATTATATACTACATACAGGCCTGTTCCTATGAGAAAAATGACATCATGAATGGAAACCATGAATAAACGGTGGATGTAAACAGCTCTGATGCCAAAGAAAATTAAAACAGTAACAAAAATTGATTAAAAATTAAACTTGAACTTTAATTTCTTGTAGAAAATCTAACACAACAGCAGTAGATAAGTATAAAAAAAGGACATTTGGATGCAGTCTTGCCCATTTTGACCAGTCCTTTCTGATATAAGCTATGTATATAATTTGGAAACTCGCTATTATGGAGTATTAGTCTTTATTTTGGGATTTTCTCAAAAGTGCAGAAAAACAAATGTGCGACTTTCTTACACGAAGCGGGGGCGGCTGAAAAAAAAAAGGAGGTGGACACATTTTCAAGCTCCGAACCTCTGCAAAATGTTAAAGTTGATCTCACAAGGCATCGCTGTGAATCAATAAATGTCTCTGGCCTCTAGTTGCAGTGCGCTTTGCACCTGAACAGTCAGCGTGCTGAAGAGAAACCTTTCACGTCACGTCCGGGAGAGGCGTCTGCTTCAAAGGACGCGTCTATTTCTGTCATGGAAGAGGATTTACTCATACACTTCGCTCAGGGCAGGAAGCTCGTTACGTAAACCTATTTTTTTTAAAGTGTTCTGATGAGTGTGTGTCTGTGTGGGTGTCTGTCCGTGAATGATACGCCATTGTGTGCCTCCTACTTTTTTCTATTCAGGCCGCTTCCTCACACTTTTCTGTCCTGTCCTCCCACTCCTTCCAACAATTCATCCTCTCTCTCAGACACCAGCAGAGGCCTGTGCGATCTGTCACTGACTCATGAATGGTTGTACTTACATGGGCATCGGGCATTCTTAGAAAACAAGGAAATCCGCCTTATATAAGAGCCTCTCTCTGTTTATGGATGACTGTGAGCGGTGCTGGAGGTATTTTAGCAGCATGGGCCTGCAGGGAGTACGAAGAGCGTACGTTGTTGCGTCTGTGATGGCAAACAGTGAGGCAGGGCGTCGAGATCTGAAGGCATCATTTATAACAGTGGAAGTAGTCCTTTACTAAAAATGGACTGATCACTGTCATTCATAAAACTGTGATTACACACTGTGTTTAAACGCTGCAACGGTTGGTACTCGGCACCTTTTTGGCCGTGATTCAACGTGCACTCTGCCACGTGTCTTAGCCCGAGTCACGGCATGAATTTGAACTCTATGATCATCTTATCTGACACAGTAACCATCTCAAAAGACAAAAATGTGAAGTAGTATGATCACAACGTAACACACTGGTCCAAGATCTCACATTAGAGGTCGAAATCTGGCGACTGGGACAGCCACAGAGTGGAAAAGATTATACAAACCATGCGTACCATCTGTTATTACGGGGAACGCAAGACCTCTCCACAACAAGATGGAAGGTCAGCTGAAGTCACACAGAAAAGACAGGGGGACAACATGCAACCGGGTCGCTGCAGGACGGACTCCACCTTTCGGAGCCCACTGTACCAGCTGAGCCACCGGGATGCATAAATGATAAATGTAGTGTCGTAAAAGGTGAAATATTTCCCTCTGAGATGTTGAGCAGAAGAATAAACGGACACAAACTGAACATATCGAAGTGAAAACTGAAGTACCATACAAGCATGGTGTGCACTGTGACCCTCAAAGGATAAGCAGTCCAGATTATGGATATATAGATGGATGGGTTTATAAAAATGCTGATTAATGTGCATCGTCTTCATAAATAAACTGAAAAACAAACCACTGATCACTCCTGAAATATGAACTCTGACATCTGAGTCACTGCAGGATCTGGTAGACGTCTCCCACAAATTCAATTTCACTCCATCTGTGCGCACAGATCCAGATATAAACTAACAGTTAGTGACTAACACGGTCCTGAAATCAATAGACCTGAAGCCATTTGAAAACAGAGACAGACAAAAGCATCTTTTATTTTTTTTAACTCTGTCAGCTCCATTATGACTCTTCTGTGCGTTTAAATGTGGCATGAGCAGCAGATGAGACGGCGGTGCATGCCGCTTGTTTCACTGCATTTAATGTCACACATGTTCAAACGCCTCTCGTCTTCACCTTCAGAGCGTCGGCGTTAATGCGGGCACGTGTGAACGTTAATGGCCTCCTCTGGGCTCTTTTAGTGTTTGTGCATCTGAAGCTGAAGTTTGACTGAAGGGAGGGAGCCGTGTCCCTTTAATGTCTGGATGAGGGTGAATCATCGGCGCTGAGTCACAAATGAAACAAAACAAACGGAGAGAACAGAGCTGCTGCTGTAATCACTGCTGCTTTTTGAATTAGATTGGATGAATGTTCAGGTACATTGTGAGCAAAGAGGAGGTTTGTTCTGCAGGGTCTCCTCAGGGGATCGGGTAAAAACGACTACTTTATAATACTAGGACGTAAAGTGGGGAAGCACATTCAAAAATAAACCATCCAGAAAGAAAGAGAGTGCAGTTAATGGACTCCACATACGGAGCACGTTCTTACCTGGACTCAGAGATACTTCGATGTGGACGGAAGAACCGTCCGATTAATGGACGACCCGCTCTGCATCCTGAGCCACAACAGGCCTGAAATCAAACAATGACATTGAGGTCAAATCTGTTTACATCCACATCGGATGAACAATGTTACAGAGCTGACTGATATACGTTATATCCGACAGTATAGCCGATCTTCTGCAAACATCTCTGTTTTTAGACAGAGAGAGAAAAACAAAATTAGAGTCTCGCAGCTCTGTGAGGCTGCACGCAGACACGCTGACAACAGTCTGTAATATTTACCAGATTTAAGAAACCCTAAAAGCCAGAAAAATGTTCCATTAGACCGAAAGTCCAAACACACTCCAAGTTTTTTAGCCCTTAATATCTTTGTGTGTCAAGCGACCTTGGTTGTCATAGTTACAATACTGAACACGTAGTTAATATTGTGCAACGGGCACAGTTTGGTTAGGTTTAGGCATCGATCAATGGATTACGGTCCACTTAGACATTTTTCTGACTGTTTTGATGGACTGTTGGAAGAATACTATGGGACCCAAGCAGCTTCAGCGAAGAGAAGAGAAGCTGATGCAGAAGTGCCAAAAACTGTAAGTCCTTGAGCTACAGCAAAACAGTGCTTTGGAAACCTGCAGGTGGCATCACGCAGACGCTGTCCATTCTTTATACCGTCACTGATGCTTACAATCGCAAATTAGCAATAAAGTACAGAGGTGTGTGAAGGTTCTCTGTCATCCAGGTCATCTTTCTTTAAGAAATCTGGGGCCACCGGACTTGGTTGTAGATCCGTGAAGACGTTTCACCTCCTTCAGTTCTGATGAGGAGAGTGTTTAGCCTAGGCGGGATTGTAGATGAGGGTTAGAGTTTGTTAGTGCTCATTGCTGTTGTCAGACTAAGTTATGCGGTCACCAAATGTATTACAATTCATCTTAAAAGGTCTCAGTTTGGAACAAAGTAGGTAGGTGACTGACCAACCGACCGAAGTTGTCATCAGTAAAACCTCATCACTGGCTGCTACAAAACTGAGAGTCTGCACTTGTTTCATCCTGCAGGAGCACCGAGCCAACGCAGCACAGAAATGGGTCAGCGTCCTCGTATATTTAACTGCATCCTGAAGCTCTGACAGGTTCTATAGCGCAGTGAGGCTTATCGTCCTTACTGTGGGTGGTAAACACACGCTTGCTTGATCTTAGAGGACTATATACAAGATGATATCCAAACTCTTCATGCTGCAGAGTTTGTTCCCTTTCTCCGAACCTCTTTATAACGATAACTTCCACGTCCGGTTCAGCTCCAGCGTTCAAGTCAGGGAACGTGGAAATGTTAAACAGTAAGACTGTTTAGGAACAGTAGAATAAAGTCTTTTGTTCCAGATGAATCCAGGCCTTCTTCCACATGTTTAAATCCAATTACAGGGACCAGAGGAGCTGGCTCCCCCTCCTGCTGATGCCTCGTGAAGAGACATCTCAGGCTGCACATCGCGAACGCTGCTCAACTAATCGACAGTGTGCCCAAGTCAAACAGTAGAAGACTGTGTACACAAATGTTTTTCATTGAAATAAAGAGACAGCGCTGCAGATTTACTTACTTTACTTTACAAACAAAGCAAGAACAGCAAAGTTGTTCTCGTTCGAATATCTCCTGGACCTGAGACATGAGAAATATTCACATTTATCTGCCTATGAAGCAGAAACAGATGATTCCAGCTTTCTGGGTTTTTGGCGAGTTAATCTTTAGGCACTGACATGTTCAATTACTTTTGAAGCAGTCATCTTTCACCTTCACAGTCGTAAAGTGTCAACACAGATTTGAACTCTGGAACCTGGAAGTCGTTCCCACTGTGATGAGTCAAGGTAAGCTGAGCTCAGCAGAATCAGCCGTGCTCCCCCCCGGCCCAGTGACACACTGTCCGACTGATCCAGTTTTAACCACACCTCCTACCTCTTATGTCACTCAGTGCATCAACCCCCTCCCTCCCTCTCTCTCCCTTAGTTTCCTCTCCTTTTGCACGACACACTGCGACGTGACCCGCAAACCTCAGAGCGCTGCAGACTTATTGCAGAGCCTCGGACACACACATGCATGTGCACGCTAAAGGAGATTCAATGACATGTAAGAAAACAATCAAGCCATGCATGTGAGATTAAACACGGACCTCTGCTCAGCTGTGACCAAAAATGTGTTTGCGTGTTGGTGAAACATTATTTTTCCTCCCCTGTAGCTGATGGATTCCTCCATTTTTGTCTCTGCCCGGGTGGCTGGCAGTGTAATATAAATTTATTCCACGGGATATCACATATTGCACTGGAGCATTCACAGTTTCGTACGGTTCTTTAGCTCCTGAATTTATGGCCGTAAATCACATTTAAGAACGGCTGCACCAGATCTTCATCAATCCACCTTTAAGCCTGATGTCATTAGATCATTTCAGCTTTGGCTCTGGGAAACTGTGACGGACACATATAAGTGTGAATCACTAGCTGCTGCTGTAAACACATTTTAAAGAGGTGAAGCCTGTTTTATGTTGGAAGAGTCTTTCCTCGGGTGTTGTCGTCAAATAAAGTGTTCATCACATTGTCACCCTCCTCTCCACTCAGATGTAAACATGTTAACAAGTCATGGCGAGAGATGGGTGATTAATGAGCGACAGTAAATCAGACAGCAAACTTTTGTTTATTTGTGAGAGCGACGACGGAACGAATGCAGAGAACAGCAGGAGATAAAAAAAAAGGATGAGTCACGATCAGTTCATCAGAGTTCATGAGGATGCAGCACAGCGAGGACACAGGCTGCTGTCTGTGCTATGAAACACACCTGGAGAGTAACAGCAGACTTCTGCTGTATCTCAGTTTGTGTTTTTCGTTGTTGGACTTTTGGATTGTCGGATTAAGTTTGTTTTCTCAGCTTGGATTGATTCAGATTTTGTAATTTTGTGTCAACCTGCCTGTTCGGTAGGTTTTTAATGTTACCTTTTGTTCACTCTATGTACCTGTCTGCATTCAGGTTCACTTTTTGAATCAGATCATAACACAGACGTCGTCATAAACCCCAAATCCTCCATGTGAGCTGAAGGGACATGGGCCAAACTCAAAGTACGTGTCAATACATTTAGTTCTTATCACACTGATATATAAATATATATGTATATATATGTTTCAGTGTTCAGTTCAAGTTAAAGTTTGGTTTTCTTACTTTATGCTGTGAAAATGGGATTTCACGTCATGATTGGCAGCTGTGGCAGACACGAGATGGCAGTGCTCGTATCTGTGATATTTTGGCTACATCATCCATCTTTATATACAGTCCAAGAGTGCAACCCATCTTAATTTAAGCGATGGACAAATCTAAAACTAACAAGGAGCTGGTGCAACTTCTTTATTGTGCTTTCACTGGACTGATGCTCAGGAATCGATCACATTAGGACACCAGATGGGATGAAAGCACATCGGGGGAAATCCGCATTTATATTTTAGGACCTCCTCTCTCAGCTGGAAAAATGTGAACGACTGCTAGAAATCCCAACACCTAAAGGAAAATGTTTATATATTTGATACACAATTTTGAAGAGGTTAAGCATGTTGGCACTGATGAATTCTGCATTTTTCTGCATTTGAGCAAAGATTGTTTCAGAGAATTCGTTGGTGATTAGCAGTGCCTATCTGAGGAGCATAATTAATGCATGCCATCAGGAAACAAACCATTTATCATCCAGTGTGCAACACATCCAAACAACCGAGTGGCAACCTTTAAGACGGCTGCAGGCTGAGCGAGGAGCGGGACTCATTAATCAGCGGCCGGAGGGTTCAATAGCTCAAATCTTTGGCACCTCTGCAGGCTGCTGAGCTGAAGACGAAGAGATGAAGAATGTTTGCACCGACTTCACAAATGAGAAAAGGCATCATGTTACAGAATACCAAATGTGGTTTAGGCATGTAGGATGATTTATAGTTTTTACGAGACGGACGGGAGGTGTCGTTTCGGTCACAGAGGCGATTACTGAGGAGAAAAACTCATAACGGTGTAATGAGGAGCGCAAAAGGAGGGAAGATTAGTGAGAATAAGACAAAAAATAATAATGAAACGTGATTTTCACAGCTTCTATTTCACACACGGCTCACTAATGGCACCGTGCACAGAAATAAGACTGATCAGTCAGTGTCTGCAGACACATTTCACAACAGACACCCAAACACAATCATGCAAAGTTTTGAAATCCTCCAAAACTAAATTAAAAATTCACTGATTTCTATTCACAGATTTTTAAAAGGTAGTGAGCAGAGTCCAGGCTTTGAAATTCATCTGAGTGATGTTGGTGTGTGTAACCACGCTGCCTGATGATTGTAATGTATGTGTGAGCAGTTGGCAGTGAATCTCTCTGGGGAGTCTGAAACACAGGAAGTCCTCATTTGGGAGAATGAGTAAGACGTACGAGAGGACACGGGGCAACATATGAAATCTCACAGGTAATGAAGACCGCTCCGGTGGCTCCAGATGTTGTGGGGATCCTGGCACAGCTGGTATTTAGCTGTAATTGCCACGCTAGGCTTTTTGTGTGTGTGTGTGTCTTTGCTCTCAGGTATGTCTGGTGTTTCTCAACGGTCCGCTGGGAAATGTTCTGCCTGCGTCACTCAGCTCATCCTGACTCTGCTAAAACAATGTTTTTTTAAGAGAGAACAAGAAGAGGCTCAAACTTCTTTTTTGTGAATTCAGTGGATTGAATTTTATGATCACAACGTGCTTGATGCTGCAATCCTACAACGATGATCTGTGCCTAGAAGCAGATGCAGAACTTGTAAAACATTGAAATGACAAACTGAATTCAGGGGGAATGTAGATGGTAAGCAGAGCCAGTGTCGTGCTAGAACCGGAGCTGGGTAAGCGTGCAATGTAACCGGGCTCGGCAGCCTCTATGGACATAATGGCAGAGGCAAAAAAAGACTGAAGAGGACGTTGACGGAGGAAGACAAGAGTAAATCTGGGACTGACAATCTTCCCTGGAAGACATTTATAGTGTTGCACCAGTTTGTGCAAACAAAAAGTGCCAGAAATAACTGTGCAATGAAAAAGTTCAAGTTCCAAACACACTTCCTCACCTCCACCTACTCTGCCAATCTGTGTGTAAAGTGGGCGAGCTTGTCGGATTGCTGGTTGCGGACACAGCTTGCCAAATTTCTGTCTGCGGAGTTTAATCTTTTCTTTTTTCACCTGCTGCACTTCACTTAGACTGAATCCTCTGCTGAGCATATATAGTAAGGACATCAATAATTCAACATCCACCAAGTTTCCTGCAGTGAATAGGTCACATCAACTGCTCTTCTGCAGCTCACATAAATATAACCACACACCCACCCACCCACACACATAGAACCCTGATTTGTCCTCATGGTTTGTGGTCGTGTTGACTTCAAATGCTAATCAGTGACACCAATCAAACCTCTGATAGAAAACATCTGCGGTGGCATCAACGAGCCAGAGACTGGCACACATTCAGGGCATCTCAACCACCAAGTTCCCTTCACGCCGAGAGCTTCTCTCTGAGTGTTTTTAAGTCTTTTCTCTGGGTGTTGGATCACAAAATTCACTTTACTCACGAGGATCAGACCCACATCCTTCTTGCTTTGAAAGGCCTCTAACACCCTGAGCTATTTGGCCAGAGATACTTTTCACTTTCTCCTTTTCAGCTTTTAAAACCTGAGAATCCAACCCAAATCCTCACAACTTCTAAAGAGGCCTCTCTGAGCTATCGAGGTCTGTTTCTACAGGAGTACTGCTGTAAAGTTCTTGGAACCACGACGGACGGTTAAAACCGATGCAACAGGACCAGAGGTATCGTCTTTTTATTTCTTCTTCCTTGTCAAAGCTTACAACCTCAAGACCTTTAGGCAGTCCTTCAACACACTGAGCTGTTATCTGGGGAACCTCTGACTTCTCCTCTGGTGCCACCATCAGGTCAAAACTAATGACAACCCTGCCGGCCTCAGCTGCACTTCACTGTTTGGTTCATTTGGACTAAACTGTAGCGCCTTGAGGATCAAGCTCGTACCTCTGGGTAACACATTATTAATAATTTCTTCAACATTTCTGTCCTACGGCTTCCTGAAGCACCTGGTCGGATATTTGAACTCTCTTTCTTTAGATCCTTTTTCTTTGGACAGCGTCTTACATAAGTCAAAAGAATGGCCTGTGGAATACTCAAGCCCCTGGGCATCGTGTCTAAAAGCTTTTCGGTCTTTCATCTGAGTTTGGTGAACTCAGTTCTAACAACTGGGACAGAAACACAAAGACTTTTTCTTCAGGAAAACATTCCAGTCTTTACTCCAAATGCTGGGGTTCAACATTTACTGACGGAAGTAAGACTGAACCAACATCCTCAGCAGCTCAGAAGTCAGTTCTTAGTAGTTTAATAAGAGCCTGTCGCCTGAAGCCCTTTATGAACACAGATCCACTGAACACACAAAGCAGACAATCCGGTTTTTATTATTATTGCTACATCACTATTAATATAAATTTCTACCATAGTCTTCTTTAGTGTTTTAAAGAGTCAGGACAGATTTGTTGAACATATTTCATTCAATTACTTTTACTCTTGAGTCTGAATGGGTCATATTATCGGTCCGATGTAACTTTTATCAGTTGTTTTTCAGTTAGCTACACTCTGAAGACAAACTGCTTCTTAATACGTGCTCTGAAGAAACTTGTTACGCTTATGTATTACCCCTTTTTGCTATTTTTACTTTTTTGGGGGGGGATAAAATGCAACACTTTTATGTTTAATCTTTTATTCTTCTTTAGAACTTAATACGCTAAAAAAGGATTTTTAATTCACCCTGTGCAACAATGTGACTTTGGTCGACTTTGGTAAAAACTTAACCAACAAAGAGACAGTTTGAACAACTTCGAAGAGCCTTTTTTGTGAACCTGAATGGCTTCAACACGCCTAGTCTATTAATTAAATTGAAAAGAAGTTGATGATAAATTGTGCTTTGAAGAACCGAATCAGTGTCGTAGCAGTGTCGCCTTTATACGTAAGAGCTCCAGTTTTTATTTAGAGGCATAACGGTCTCAAAACTTGGGTTATAACCAGACTAAAGTTGAACTCACATCTTCATCAGTAAATGGACTTTTGCTTGGTCATTGAATTGGAGGTGCTTAAACTAATTTTTCCCCTGAGCATGTTAAAAATTGAGGTTTAAAGTTCAGCCTCGATCTTGGCAGCAGTTGCTGACAAAACAATCTCACCTCACTGTCCGTGTAATGGGTTAAGTGATGTATAAACTCAAAGCCCGAAGGAAAAATCTGGCAGGCTGTACTGTAGCAGAGCAGTAACCATGGCAACAATCAGCCTCCGGCCAGCCATCAACAGTTTAGTCGGCGTCGAATTAAATGTAAAATTAGAAAAAAATGTTTGACAGCTTTATCACGGCAGCATCAGTGTCAGAGGTAAAAATCCACGCAGTGATCGTCGAGATGTTTTACTTTAGGACGGACAGATCGAGCAAACAAACAACACGGCTAAAAAAAAAAAAAAATCAGAGAGAAGATGCTACAGTGTTCCTGCTCTCCACCAGCAGCAGCAGCAGCAGGCTGAGCACAGTAATGCAGTTTGAGAGAAAGAGAAACAGCATTACAACTCCCCAGTCTGCCACTTATTTTCCTCACTGCCACATTAAGCCGAAGGAGAAGAGCAGGACGACTGCCGAGCAGGAAGGAGATTCATTTTGTGCTCTAAGTGGAGCAGAGCTGATGGCTGGAAAAAGGGGGCGATGGTAGGGGCACAAAAGGATGTCATCTTGAGGGTATTTTTAGAGCGTGAGGTGCGCTGATAACCAGCTGCCATTGCAATCTGCCTGCAGGTTTCCCAGCAATAATAGCTGCTCTCATTCTGCAGATTCACTCACAGTGTAATCCTCTTGTGCAGAGAAACACAGGCAGGCTGATTGAAACCCAAAATATGGAAGTTCATAAGTGAGCACAAACGGAAGGAGGCCAGGAACGGAGAGTGGAGCACAGATTTGTAGGTTTTGAGAGCAAAGACTTTGGCCTGGTCTGTGCTCAGACTGAAATCTGCTCTTTGTATTATCTCCAGCAGTTTTGGCCACTAAAGAAGCTTTTCGTTAATTTATGTTTCAGCCATCAGTGATGTTGAAGATGTTGAAGATGTTAGTGACCAAAGAAAGTCATTGTTGATGTACTGTAAGAGGTGAAAGTATGTTTTCTTTTGCAGGGTGTCTGGGATCGCCTTCAAGGACGGGTTAAATCCACCGACAGTATAAAGAATGGACAGTGTATGAGTGACGTCACCCCCTGTCCTTCCCTTTTCCGCCTCCCGACTAATCTAAAAATCGGTGTGGGTGGATTTGAGGCAGGCTGGGTGCTCAAATAAGCAATTTATAACGACACCTACCTGTCAATTAAAGCGTCCACGCTCTTAATTCTGCATAACTTTAAGCCTTAATATAACCTGAACAGGTGAGTTGTATATAAATTCACCCTCAGTACAGTTTTCATGAACAGGGACATTAGCTATAGAGACCAGAGACTGGATCTTTAAGTGTTAATAAAAAGATTTCACAGATAATAGATCTGTAAAAGTCATTAGTAAAACCACTGCTCCCTCCTTCACATTAAGACGAGTATAATGAGTGCAGAGGTACGTAGCAGAGTGGCCTCCCTGCAGAGGAATCCACAGGAAGACATGCTGAATGTCAGAATGGTAATAGACCCTGGATGAGATCCACAGCTCACTGAAGGAATTACATCCAACCTAATGTGAGAACCTGCCGGAGGACAAGGCTGGAAAGGAGGACGTCTGCCGCTGCATCCCAGAAAGTGGACGGACTGACGGATGATGGGGAGATGAAATATTTGAGAATATAGTTTGATGTTCCTTAGAAGGCAGAGTGTATCAGGATTGAGTTTCACCTCCGGGTCAAATCAAATTGATTTTTACTCGGTGAGTTTTTGCATGTGTGGATGCAAAATTGAAAACACTGCGTGCAGCTTTGAAGATACAGAGTACACAGACACAGTTTCTTTTGGATCGAAACCACCGAGAGGAGAGGACAGCATGAGCTTGACGTGACCCACAAGTTTCACCAATTAACCTGGTAAGCGCATGTCTTTGGACTGTGGGAGGAAGCCGAAGTACCTGGAGAGAACCCACTCAGACATGGGGAGAACGTTCACAGTTGGAGCTTTTTAAGTGAAGTGTTATTTTCTAATAATAATAACTAATAATATAATAATATAATATAATAATAATAATAATAATAATTATCTTCTAATAATCCTTGAGCTCTCACATATACACAGACACATTCACTACAGCACACTAGGTGAATATATACCTGGATATATATACACAGTCTATGATACACACAGTATGTACACTAACATTTTATTATGCAGCATGTATGTCCACCTCCTTGTTATTTTAGGGGCAGTAGCGCCACCTGCTGGTCATACACATTTACAATAAATGAGCATGAAGTGAAGTCTTCTTATAAAATAAATAAAATGAAACAATACTGGTATGGTGTGAGGAAAGTGTCCTCCATAGATCGGTCTGCCGTACTCGGTGAAAAGCGTGAAATAAGACGGACCACAGTCATTTGAATATAGATGTGTGTGTGTGTGTGTGTGTGTGTGTGTGTGTGTGTGTGGTGTGTGTGTGTGTGTGTATATCAGAAATCAGAATAACTTTAACTGGTCACACACAAGAAATGTGACTGGTTACACTTTCCTCTCAATGTAGATACAGTTATAAGTACATTTTAATTAATAAATAATATATAAATACTATTTGTGCACTGAATAAAGAAATGATGCAGAGGATGATTAAATAAACATGATCTGACTTTACAGCAGGTTGTTTTATGCAGTATACGGAGCATACATAGATTAAATATGGGTGATGATATATAAATATTATATAACACGAAGAGACTAACAGTGAGAAATAATGTGTTATTATAGGTATTGCACAGGTAATACTACTAGTACTAATAATATAAATACACTTAGGTAGTATATAAGTACATTATTAGCTATATACTGGAAAGTCTCTGCTGCATATATTATATATTATATATAATATATATATTATATAATAGATGATAGATAGATAGATAGATAGATAGATAGATAGATAGATAGATAGATAGACACCACATACACATTATTACACACACACCTATATATGTTACATATATGTATATACACACATATATGTATATACACCATTACTACATAATACATACATACATATACACAAACCTATATAGTCTCTACATCTATTAGTCTCTGCGTGCATATTATTATATATATATATATATTATATATATATATATATATATATATATATATATATATATATATATATCTTATTCAAAGTATGTGTCATTATAAGAGGAAGGTTTAACAGTTAAAAACATGTCTGCCATTATCTACATCCACACCCTCACATGCACATGCATCACTAACATTTGTACCGTAAACGTCGTTTTGTTTGCGGCTTCACCACAGAGCAAACAGCCGCTGATAGCTGCTCATGTTATCACTCTCCAGGCTCTCTGACCCTACCTGCCCTCTGACGGCCGGTCACACCTCCCACCTGACGGCCGGACGTCGTCGTCTTCCTCCGGACGTCGTCGGGTCCGCTCGGCTCCTCTCAGTTCCTCTCGGCTCCTCTCGGTTCCGCTCGGCTCCGCTCGGCTCCTCTCGGCTCTTCTCGGCAGCGGAAGTGGCGGCGGGGCTGTTCTTCTCAGACAAACATGGCGCGGTGTCCGTCAGCCTCCGCGGTGTCTCTGTCCTCTCTCACGCCGCGGACTCGAACCCCGCACGGCGGCTCACGGATGTGCCGCTTGTTGTTCCTGGCGACGTGTCTCACGGCGCTGCTGCTGTCACCGGCGGCGTCGACGACGACGACGAAGCGGGGCAGCCTGAGAGAAGTGACGGACGGGAACTGGGAGGAGATCCTGAGCGGAGAGTGGATGATTGAATTGTGAGCTAACGGCTAACTCAGCTTAACTCAGCTTATATATAAATATATTATATTATAATTATATCATAATCTATCAGATTAAAGCTGAATTATCGTGTTTTTATTATTATTATCATCATATATATCATCATATTAACTTAACCGCCGTGCTAACTGCTAACAGCTTTAGCTTCTGCGAGCTAGTTTACCGTTAAAGTGATTTACCTGAGCTTTCACCTGTGGTTCACCTTCTTCCTCTTCTTCTTCCTCCCGGGCAGCTACGCGCCCTGGTGCCCGGCGTGCCAGCAGCTCCAGCCGGTGTGGAAGGAGTTCGCGGACTGGGGAGAGGACATGGGTCTGAACATCGCCAAGGTGGACGTGACGGACCAGCCCGGTAGGCCCGAGTGACCTTATGACGTAACAGAGCCCGAGTGACCTTATGACGTAACAGAGCTGTGGTCAGTGTTTGTTGTTATTTAACATCCACAGCTCGGTGTTTTTCTACTGCTTTACCCACCTAATGTCTGTTTATCATGAGCACTGACTAAATATTAGAAATACAGGCAACATCTCCACAAACTACAGCCTCCAAAACATTATAATTTTTAATTAAAAGTAGCATTTATTGCCTCATGAACACAGCATGATCACTGTATTTCAGTTATTTGCCCGGATGCACGGATTAGATTCAATCAGTCATTGCACAAAGTAATGAAAATGCAGTTTAGCATCTAACCGTGACTGCAGAGAATGTTAATAATAATAATAATAATACATTTTATTTCATTTAGACAGCAAATAACAGAAACAAACAAAAACAACCATAAAAGTATCAAATTACAAGAATACAACATTAAAAAAAGGTTAAAATAAGACGATTTTAATTGTAAACAGGTTGTTTTAAATGCAGACTTGAGTTGTGAGACGGGAGGTAAAGAGGTCCAGATATAAATAATAATATAGATTTAAATATACCTTATATATCTTAAATATTCACCATATTTTCTACCAGTATCAGTCAGAAAATCTCATATCGATCAGGCCCTTTTAATAAATGATAGATGGATAGATGACTTTATTGATCCCTGAAGAGAAGTTCTTGTGTTTGAGTATTACTCAAAACAAATACGTGATATAAACAAAAAGGCATAAGGTAGATAAAATTAAAGGTGACTGCAGTATAAACAGAATAAAGTCTGAAAGTAAAATATATACGTGGAGTTTGCAGTGGTGTCGTTTTGTTCTGCTTGCTAAAGACTTTTCTGTCCGTCCGTCTGGATAGAGACCGTTCAGATGTTACCGCTCGTCACCTTTTCTGGCTGCTGACTGACTTAAATCTACCAACCAGCTGCATGTTTCACATATTTTGTGCCGTGCTACTCGGGTTCCACATTTCCCCGTCGCCATAAAACAGTCGTGCTCTTACTAAAACACCAAAGAGACGGCCTTTAAAGTCATCTTTACATCGTCTCACTGTGCCGTGTGTTCATCTTTGCGCGGTGGGTCTGTTTTCAGTTATGAGTCATGCTGACGCTGCTCGTCTCTTCTCTCTGTCAGGTCTGAGCGGGCGATTCATCATCACCTCACTTCCGACTATTTACCAGTAAGTTCTCGGTTATTTTGTGGGTTTTTTATTTGCTTCCTCTTTTTGTGTGGCTGATGCTGATGCGCAACGTCTTGACACCAGAAGTGTAGAATCACGTGTACGTAATATCAGCTCGTAGCTCTGCTGTGAAGTAACATTTTGAGCAGACTTTTGTAATCTATCGTAAATCTGCTTATACATTTGTTAGAATAAATACAGCATGAGTTATGAGGTACAACTGGAGACAGACTGAAACAGACTTTAATGATCCCACATCGGGTAAATTCACTTATCGCAACAGCTCGTTTACACACGGTGGATAAGAAATGACTCATAAATAAGAAACTTATAGAAGAAAGTCATGAAGTCGTGCTGGTGTTGAAGAGTCTGCTGGAATGAAGGAGCTGTTCAAGGAGGTGAAATGTGATTAGATGGATTCAAATTCTATATTATAATTCCAGATTTTTGCTGATTATGTTTCCTGGATTATCATCTGAGTGTTTCAGCATTATTTCAGTCCTCACCATCAGCCAGGAACAGTCACTATCGTTGGTGTCAGTTGCTGGATATCACACAGTGTAACAGCAGTTGTAACAGCATCGTCCTGCAGCCTGTTGAACGAGTTTATGAATTGTTGAGTTTTCGTTTTTGTAATTTCTGGGTCTAAACTGAAAACTCAGAATCTTCAGATTCATGCTCGTAATTTAGATTCTAACGAGTTAATTCTGTACCTACACCACTGGCCCGTCGGCTGTCGTTTAGCTGAACACACACACCTTCATCACTATAAATGTTGGTCGCGTGTGTCGGGATAAAACACTCTGAATGTTTGTGTTTCAGCTGTAAGGACGGCGTCTTCAGGAAGTACCAGGGAGCTCGCACCAAAGACGACTTCCTCAGCTTCGTCGACGAACAGAAATGGCAAGCAGTGGAGCCGGTTTCCTCTTGGCTGGGGCCGTCTTCGTTTCTGTGAGTTCACGCGATGACCACGGTGATGCAGTGATTATGATTATGAAGTCCTGCTCCGGTCCTGAGGACACAGCTGCAGTCCAGTCTCTTGGAAATAACAGGAATCATCAGACACCTTCCCTGTTAGCTCGTGTCTCAGTGTCTTTCTTTGGTTTTAAACCACAGATGCCTCCCTCTCCTCCTCCTCCTCCTCCTCATCCTCCTTTTTTTGTGTTTAAGCTCTGCGATGATGTTACAGTTTGACAGATCTGTGTTGAATTACGTTTCCTCCTCTTTCATCAGGATGAACTCGATGTCCGCTTTGTTCAAGCTCTCCATGTTTATCCGGGTAAGTCGTGATTTCACTCCGGATAGCGCTGACAGTCGACGTGTGGGTTATTATTCACGGGAAGGTATTTATTTCATTTACCGCAATTTCCACTTGAAGGAAGGAGGGGAAAAAACAAATCCAGTCTTACAGGAAACAGAGCTGACACAGACAGAACATATCGTGTTCATATTTCTTCAACGAAAACACAGAAACCAGCTGTGTTAGTCAGTGCTTGACCTAAATACCGTCTTAATACACTGATGTTTGTGTATGTGCACAAACCAGATCATATTTGGTGACCTGCAGATGTTCTGAGTATCCTTGTAAAACATGAACACACAGAGTCGAAGAACTTTCTTTTATTATCTAGTCCAGACGTGTGAAATTAGATAATAGTTTGGCCGGATTCGGCCTGTGGGTCTAATCTCATACATCTATTGTTAACTAATCGGTGGTTGGGTTTGTTAGATCCGTTAGAGTTATCAGATTCAAGTTTCTTATTTATGAGTCATTTCTTATCCGCCTCGTGTAAACGAGCTGCTGTGACAACTCAGATTTCTCTCGCTGTAGGATCATTAAAGTTTAAAGTGTCAGAGGGATTTCAGGGAGTGGAATCGGAACAACTGTAGGATGTGCAAAGATAAACTAATTTCCCTTCATGGAGCGGATATAAATGTAATAAAGTGCACGGCCTGACGTCAAGAAACATCATGTGACGATGACAGAGTGGCCTGATGGTGACGTCAAAGATGAAAAGTCAAACAGGGTTTGATATGTGGACTCAAACCGTCCTCGATTGTCGGTGAGTGAAACTGTTTCTGTGTTTTGCAGCGTTGCCATAACTACATGACGGAGCAGCTGGGGATCCCTGTTTGGGGCTCGTATGTTATCTTTGGCTTGGCCACTCTGTTCTCCGGCCTCGCGTTGGGACTGGTGAGTACACGAGCAGCACGGTCAGATATATGTTTATATATATCGAGTTCTTACGGTGTGTTCAACGCTTCTCGTCGTCTCGTCTTTGCAGTTACTGGTGTTCATCGCAGATTTCGTCTTCCCCTCACGACGGTTCTCTTCTCCGGATTACTACCAGAGTGAGTTTCATGTGACGACGCTTCACCGGGGGCTTTGTTTTTATCTGGTTCTAATCCTCTAAATCTTCTGAATGTTACTCTGCAGAAAAACAAACGATGCAGCAGGCGAGGTTACTCCAGCGACAAGAGGAAGAACACGAGGCCGACGGCGAGGAGGACGACGACGAGGAGGAAGAAGACGGCGACCAGTACGACGTCTGGAGGAGGAGGAGAGGTTCCCCGGAAGGCCGCCCAGAACCCAAAGCGCCGGGTTTCTCCGACGAAGCCCTGAGGAAGAGGGTGGTGGGCAACCGCGAGGAGGAGGAAGAGGACGAGGAGGACACCTAGAGAGGCGCACGGTACCGAATCGTTTGAGAAAAGCACCATGGAGTCGGAGGAGCTTTGGTCCTGAGCAGCAGCAGTGTTTACAGCAGGGAGCCCTGAATCTCCCCCACCCTGACCTCCCTCTCTCCTCCTCCTCCTCCTCCTCCTCCTCCTCTTCCTCTGGGCCCCCCAGAAAACACCTCCTTCTTTTCTTCTCCTTCCCTTGTTTGTGACGGGAGCGCCTTAAGACTCTCTCCACCACCTCTCTCCGCCTGAGCAGCAGGCTCCACCTGGGGGGGAAAAAGCAAAAATCACTCCTGAAACCTGTTTTTCACTCGTGGGAGCAAACCGCCGGGCTGAGGTTTTTAGGTATGACGTGCAGAAGAAGCTGGAAATTTTGCAATGTTGTTTATGCTATGCATCGTTTTTTAAAAGATCTGTGTGTTTTTATTATGTGTTTATCTCGGATTCATTAGACCAGGCTTGGGTTTGAGGTTCATGTTGTTCGGCTAATCTTTACACACGGTTCAACACACACACACACACACACTCCATCTATCCGCCGCGTTCAGCGAACGACAAGAAAGAAACCTTAAGATTTCACTCCTGGTTACCGCGGTAACAGCAAGTGCAAAACACTCCTTGAGCAAGAACTAGAGCAGTCGACGTGTCCGACCACGGCGCAGACAAACAAACTTAGACTGAGTGAAGAAAGAAGTCCCATGGACAGATCTTTGATCAGTAATCACGGTCAGGGCTAAGATTGATGACAAACACATTGCTTCACAATAAAAGCATTCAACAGGCGACTCAGATCGTGTCTGATACTTCTCTACTGCAGTGTTAGGAGAGCGAACAGCTGCTATCAATGAATCACATTTAAAAACAGTGTATTTAAATTAGCGTTGGGCTGGTGTAAACATTTCAAAACTGGTTTGACGTTAAGCCAAAGACTGGAACGGACCAGTAATACCGATTTCTACCACTGGGTATCGCACGTGACTCAGCAGAACATCATGAGTTGTTCCTGCAAAAGTTTCACAATAAAAGCCTCGTTAAGAAACTTACTCTTTTTAATTTGAAACAACTCCGCCATGAACAAATCTAAGACCATAAATAGTATTAAAACAGTTTTATCTCACAGGAAACTTTAAAATGAGACAGTGAATGTCTTGATTCTCCTTCAGTCTGTGTAAAGTTGGCACGTTTGGGGCAGGAACCCTTAAAGCGTCGGCACTCACACCAACACAGACTTTGAGCTTCACTCTCTGCTGAAAATAAAATCAAAGGAACAACGTTCACTTCAAATTAAAAGCCTGGTGAATGTCGTCGTATGTCCCCCCCCACACAATCAACGAGAGGGTTTTATTTTATTTCTGTTGCTGATGTTTCACTCACGATTCTTTAATTATTAACTGAAGAGAACCAGAGGTGTTGTGGACCTGTCAGTGGCTCTGCAGTACAGTGTGCATGCCATAATAACACAATTTAATGAATTAAAGTTTGACGTATCCGTCCTGGACTGACAAAGAGAGGCGTGACTCATCCAGACTTTGTTTTTAAACCACTTTTACTCTGACTCGAAATGTCAAATCAAACCACAGATTAATTTATCTAACTCGGTGCCATCTCGTGTTTGTTTCTGGGTTTCTCGTTGAAATCCTGAACACGTGGCATCTTTTCTGCTTTATCTTTTTTTTCCGAACATTAACAGCTTCACCTGCAACCATTTCAGTCTGTGTGTGTGTGTGTGTGTGTGTGTATGAAGTGTTTTTAATGAAACACATTTGATTTAATGAGGCTGAAGATGATCCTGGAATAAAAAAAGAAGTGACGGTTGAAACAGGTTGTAGTTTTTTTTTATTTTTATTAATGGCTTGTAGCATTCATTCACACTTCACTCTGAGCCGCTGTTCTCCTTCATTGTTTGAACATTTCTTTAAATAAAGGATTTACTCTGAACGCTGCCTCCCTGCTTCTTCTTCTTCTTGTGTTGACACAAATATGAACCTCCAGTAATCATCGCTGATGCACACAGGAAATGGAAGAGTCGCTCACAGCTGGGATAAATCAAAATTATAAATACTCCTGAGACAGTTCCAGGAACGTCCTGGGAAACGAACAAGAGTCAAATATTCGGTGGAAGAACTGCCAAAAATCAAACTTTATGAAGGTTAGTACACACTGCAGCAGTGATGGAGGGAGTACACGGACCTTTTACTTTAATAATATACTAATAGAACAATGTAGAAGTACTCTACTGAAGTTAAGTATCAGGAAAATATACTTAATACCTAATAAGCAGCTTGGTGGTTCCTAACTGACGTTGGGCCCCTCCAAAGGGTCACAAGATAAATCTGAAGTGTAGAAAATACAAAATATAAGACAAATCTATATTAATATTTTTAAATATTAGATCATTTGACCTCTTTGTAGGCCTCAAATCACACTTGACAACCTTGAAACCTCTAATGCAGCAAAGTGAGGTGAGGTCACAAGTTACTGGCGTGGAGCGGCGTCTGTAGGGTTCAGGAGACTCTGAGGAGATGCAAAGACAAGAAACTGTTAGGGTTCAGGAGACTCTGAGGAGATGCAAAGACAAGAAACTGTTAATAAAAAAGGTCCAACGTGTCAGATTTAGGAGGCTCTGTTTGCAGAATAGCTTGTTCTCCCCATGTGCGTGGGTTCTCTCCACTGTCCAAAGACTTATCAGGTTAACTGGTGACTCTAAATTGTCCATAGGTGTCAATGTGACTGCGAATACTTCACCCAGAGTCAGCTGGGATAGGCTCCAGCCTCACCGTGACCCTGATGAGGATGAGGGTGCCACCAGATGTCACTCTTGTATTCATTTTGGGTGACGCTCAAACTAAATTCTTATTTTTACAACAAGACAATTCAAAGTTGTTTACATGGGACATAAAATGTGTAAAAGAAAAGAAACTCGGTGCAATAAGTTTGATTTAAAAGAGTAATATAGAATAAAACAATAAAAACAAATTACCCTGCAGTGCAACATCCACGTTAAGTGTATCGCAGCGCTGCCCTTCAGGGAACATGCGGTGACACTTAACGCAGCAAATGTGAAGCTACAGTTCACGTTTCCTTTTCCAGTCTCCGGGGGGCGTCCCATTTCCTATGTGGAGTCCCCTCCCCTCCCTGAGTGGTGTTACTCCCCCTGGATTAAGAGGGGAGCTGGTCCCTGGAGTGGATCTCTAATCAGTGCTGTCATTTCAGCTCGAGTGGCCTTCTGCACGTGCTCTGTTTAGCGGGGTTTCGTCTTTCCGAGGGTGAAACAGGAGGAAGGTGTTGTGAAGGGATTCCCCTGCTTGCAGGCCAAGTGTGTGTGTGTGTGCACATGCAGAAACATTAAGCAGATGCTTGATATAAAAAAGCCGCCTGCACACTCCAACTGAAGCTTTGATTTATCGGGCACACACAGAGACTCTACTGCCCCGGACGGGCAGTCGGCTGTTTTTATTGTTCTGCAGTATAAAGTGAACGCAGATGGCACTGCTGCTTTAGTGGTTTCTGTTCTTGTTCATTTAGCTCGCTCTGGTCCTCGTGGGTTTTCTGTTGTCCTTGTTTTCACTTTAGCAGGAACTTCGACTTCAGCTGCAGCAGTGGACGAACGCTGGAATCCTGCGTGATAACCACAAGATCTTTCCTTGTTGGACATGATCGATTCAACACTTTGGAGCAGAGAGAATTATCCCAATGACTGTTTGATTCCATTAAATTTTGTGCAGGCATTTATGCTTCTTAAAAGATGAATCCTTTGGGGATCTCCTGACTTTAACTGTAGCGCCACCATGAGGTTGAATTTGGTGGTTCAGAGTAGGGATTATACATCTTGATGGTATGGTTTTAGTTTTAGGAAAAAGTCCTGGTGTCATGGTATCATCCAGAATCATATTAATGTTTAAAATTAAAAGATGTATTCTTGTTTTTATTTATTTAGTTATTGCGGTTTTAGTAAAAATAAAAGGAGACTGAGAACATCCCTTGTGCAAGTTTTACGTCTGCTTTGTTGACATTACATTTTACTGAAAGCTGAAACTGTGAAGTGAAGCCAATGCACAAGTGCCCAAAAACTGCAGTTCCTCTAACGTCCACCTGAGGCTGGCTCCAGAAGTGAGTCAGTCTCCATAAGTCCCCATGTTTCACAGCAGAAATAAACATGTTTACAGCCTGGTACAAAAAACAGTTTTGGTCTCTGTAGCTAATTTCCCCGTTTATGACAACTGTACTGAGGGTGAATTTATATTTTTTTATTTATAAGTTATGCAGGATTAAGAGCGTGGACGCTTTGACTGACAGGTGGGTGTGGTTACAGATGGGTTGTTTGAGCACCCAGGCGTCACTCAGCCCGCCTTAAGTCCGCCAATGATCCTTTGCTTATTTTTAAGTAATCTGTCAAGGTGGCGGCGTCCAGAGCCACCACACTTTACAACAGCTCTTCAGAAACCTGTGGGTGACGTCACAGATACGACATCCGTGTTTTATAAACTCTGTTTTAGCTCAGTATAGCCCCACAGATCTGATTTCATCGTCTAAATGTTATTTACCAACGACCTTCTTTATTAACAGAATATTCAACCCATTCATAAAGTCCCTGTTTGATCACCATCACTGCTGCTGCTGCTGCACTATGAACTGAGCTGTTTATATAAACTGTAAATCTTTTGCTGCTGCAGATCCGTCTCAGGCCAGCTGGCAGAGCGGAGTGCTGGATTTCATTATTTACCTTCACTCACCTTCGTGTCCGTCTCCACATCAATCATGTGCCGTCGCTCTGACTCTCAAAATGGTGGGGGGAAAAAAAACATGTGGACAGTACAGTCAGTTTGTTGTGATTAGGCAAAGTGTGATTGATTTGTTATATTCAGACTCATGTTTGACGATGATGAACATGGTGCCTAGAATATTTTTATTTGATGGGATTGTGCAGCCATTAGAAAAGTGTCTTGTGTTTCAATATTTCAGAGTGTACGCTTGAGTTTTAAGTGGATACAGAAACGGGGAAATCTGTATCTCAAGGAGGAGGTGAAGTACAAAGAGTCGGTCTGAGAGGAGTCTCACAGCTAAATGAATTATGACCGCACTACAGGCGAGTACTCAGAAGTAGCAGGACCACAATGAAAAACTCTGGGAGTCCTCCTCAAAGTATTAGCACCAAAAAGTACTTAAAGGACCAGCATGTAGGATTGAGTGTCATCGAGTTGCTGATCACACTGTTCTTCCTCTGTAGAAGAGAACCTGCAGCATCTGTACATATAAAAGTCTCACTTTAACGTACCGAAAACATAAAGATATGAAGTATTTTGAGGTGATTATACACAGATGAAAACATAGTTGTGAATATTATGTTACATTTCTGTCATATTCTGTGAACAGAAGCCGTTAAATCTGACACACTGGACCTTTAAAGTATCAAAAACGAGTGTAAAATATAAATAAGTATTTATGTGGCATGTAACACACTGTGAAATTCACAGTAACTGACAGTGATTTTCTACAGTAACTATATAATAACTGTAGTTTTTTATTGAATACACAGTATACTACTGTGAAATGTGAAATATAACGTACCACATCATATCCTTTATTATCCCATTATATTTACTATGGCATCACTATTAATGGTGTAGCTGCTGGAGCTCATTTTACCATTTGACTATCTGTTACCTTTATCAATAAATAATTTTAGAAGCTCATCATAGGGGTTCTGTTTAAATGTGCTGAGCTTTCTGTGTTGAGGAACGATCTGAGGGTCGGTCCGACATCAAAGCGTCTCTTTATCTGCTGTCGTGGTGGGACGATGTCCATGGTTTGGACCTGAGTCACTGTTTCCACCTCAGTGGTGAGCAGCCAGCCTCAAATACAAACAGAAACTTTGAAGGTCTGCTTTCCCACACTCCTCTTTCCTGTTTCCATCTCAACTCATCTGATTCTCGGTATAAATCAATTTCCATTTTGGCAGCTTCATTTTTTTTTTTTGTTGAATCTCATGACGATAATGGGAGCGCGCTCCCAACAAACGATGGATTATATCAACTGGGTTGGCAACTTTTCTGCCTGGAAAAGATTCATTCAGCATGCAGGACGAGGCAGAAGCATTTTTTTGTATTGAGGTCTCTTTTTTTGAATATAAATCCCCGGGCCGGTGGCCAGGAGGGTTTTTTTGCTCAAGCCACAAAAATCCATGAGAAAAACAAGGCCGTGTTATACGATCCCGCCTCAGCTCGCTGAGCTACTGGACGCCAGCGAGGTGCGAGCGTGAGCGTTCAACAAGGCAGCACTTGTTCTCTGAGCTGCTGTGTCCCCTCGGTGTCCTCCGTGTGGTTAGACCATTAAAACCTATAAAGAAGATGAAGAGATGGAGATTCCTCTGTTTGGGCTTGTAATGATGATTTATTCATCAATCTGAGACGCAGAGACAAAGGGGCTGCTATTGTTTTTGCTCTTTCTGCCTTCATATGTAGGAAATTATTCAGCAGATCAGCCCAGTCTCAAATTATATAAGAACTATATTGTCTTATGATGCAGCTTCTGATTTAAAATGAAGGCTCAGCTGAGGAGAAACTTTCATGAGCTACAAATGAAATCACATCCGTCACCTTGTTTTTATCTTGAAAAACAAATTTCAACTATTTTCAGAAATACTGTACGAGAATAATGTTCATACTGCTAGATCTACACTGTGAATATCTTTCTATATTTGCCATATTTAGACTGTTTATATATTTTATAGTTGCCATATGTTCCATTTAAACTTTATTTTTCATGTTTATTGCTGTTTGCACCATGGGACATCTCTTGACCTTAAAAAGTAATTCTTAACTAAAATTAAAAAATCATGTCTATTACATGCAAAAAAAAGTCTGAATCTATATGGAACTATAATGTTTTTCTTCTTATTTTAACCTAATTCATGTGAATGTAATGTTATTTTATCGGAAAATGCAACTTTTTTGCAAAATATTTGAATTTTATGCAGATTTTATGGTTTAAATGCAAAAAAAAGAAACATTTAAAACTTGTGTAACTTTTCTACCATAAAATACAACAAGTTTAAAATGAGTTTGATGTCTTTGAAGTGTGATCAGGTGACTGGTCGCTCTGTTATCCGTACGTCTGTTCTCACATTATGTAACTTATTGCTTTACGGCACCACCACACCACCAACTATTTCACAGATTTTGGTGAAACTGGATCATATTTTATGGAGAAAATGTTTTCTGGTTTTCTCTGATGCTGCACCATCAACTCTCCAAGTTTCCTGACGTTTCCATAAGAGGACGTTGATGGAGGAAGACAAGAGTAAATCTGGGACTGACTTTGAGGCTAGT
>NC_040034.1:2349817-2407016 GCF_000972845.2 Larimichthys crocea | reverse complement strand
GGTACTATAATGTTTTTCTTCTTATTTTAACATAATTCATGTAAATGTAATTTTATGCAGATTTCGTGGTTTAAATGCAAAAAAAAAACTTTTCTACCATAAAATAACAGGTTTAAAATCTGTTTGATGCATTTGAAGTGTAATCAGGTGAATGGTGTCGCTGTTATCCGTACGTCTGTTCTCACAATATGTAACTTATTGCTTTACGGCACTTTAAATCACACACCACCAACTATTTCACTGATTTTGGTGAAACTGGATCATATTTTATGGAGAAAATGGTTTCTGGTTTTCTCTGATGCTGCACCATCAACTCTCCCAAGTTTCCCGACGTTTCCATAAGAGGACGTTGATGGAGGAAGACAAGAGTAAATCTGGGACTGACTTTGAGGCTAGTAAGTAATATTAACCCATGTCTTGTGTTGTGGACCTTACTTGATGTTTGGCTGTCGGCAAAGTTGTCGACTCGCTCTCTCTTCCGCGTTGGCTTCAGTTCCCACGTTCGGAGGTTGCCGCCTGTGAAAATCCGTTCAAATGAGGAATGACAAATGAACCTTAAACTCACCTTTTTTTTAACGTTCATGAGTAATTTGCTCGTCTGGAGCTCAGGCGCCATACTTCAGCTACAATGGCTCCTTCTTTGTTCAGCCCACATGTGTCCATTGCACCGTTACACATCCATCAAACGAGTGTTCAGTGACTAATTGTTTCTCCGCTATGATTATACAGTCCACCAAAATGATTTTTCGACCACAAACACCGCCCTGTGCCCACCCATATTTACATCTACATCTATGCAGCTCTGTGTCACTTCCTTCAGGCCGGATAATTACATGGTGGCTCAAACAGGAATATAAAAAAAATGAGCACAAAGGTTTGTTGTTGTGTCTCCCCCTCAGTCTACAGCAGGTATATTTTCAGCCATGCCACAGAGAGAAGAAACCCTGCCCTCTTGTCTTTGCCTGAATGCAAAGCTCTTTCTTTCACTGTATGCGGGATACTAAAATAGCAGCACATGCTCGCTGCAGTGTAAACACAGGAAAATATACTGACTGACTTTGCAATGTGCCGGCCGGTTCAGGATGAGGGCTGAAGCAGAGAAAGATCCCAGAGGAACTCACTGAGGTCCATTTAGAGAAATAATAAATAAATCAGATTTATGACTCCTGCAAGAAGGAAACTTGTTTATGCTACTTTATACTCCAAGATTATACTACTTATTCACTCAGCTACATTTATCTTTAACTGTTATTTGTTCATTTTACATACAAACATATGATCAACACATTACATATGATGCATTATTAAAGGTGAATGTCCCCGCAGAGCTTCACAGGTGTTTACAGTGTTTAGGCTGAAGCTGTGTGTGAGGTTCTGATGTACTTATAACAATGATAAAGTCGTAAATTTGCCTCACAACAAAACTCACAAGAACTCCTGAAGTCCTGGAAAAACCGATAATAACTTGTGTATCTCAAATTATTATCTTGTATAAGATAAAATCGGAATTTAACAGACTCGTACGTCTGTTCTCACACTATGTAACTTGAACGTAACGCTTTGCTGATTTTGGTGAGGGGCATAATGGTGTCGTGCCAGAACAGGAGCTGGGCAAGCAGCAATTTAAGCAGCCTCTATGGACATAATGGCAGAGGCGAAGAGGACGACGAGGAAGCTAAGAAGAGAAAAAGGAAAGAGTGAGTGAGCAGGAAGCCGGCGGACAAGAGTAAATCTAGGACTGACTTTTAGTGGTTGGTGGGCTGACTGCTGTTGGACTAGTCAGTAATATTAGCTGGCTGCTGTGTCTTGTGTTGCTGACCTTATCATATCACCATAACTGATATAAACATAACAAATACACGTGTGCAGCTGTCCATATTCGCCACAGTGGTATTCCACTCTGAAACTGGTGGAGCTAAACTTGCATAATTTTGGTGGAAGGACTTATAAAGGAGTAGTTTCGTTGTGGTATTGTTACTTTTATTGAGATCTGAGTACTTCTTCCATCCCTGGTTAAAACATGTTATAATCAGGTTTGAATGCACTTATATAAAACCTATAAATACATCCTTTATTGTTGGAGATACGTCACATTTATAAAACTCAACTCAACTTTATTTATAAAGCCCTTTAAAAACAGCCGCAGCTGACACAAAGTGCTGTACATAAAAAGAACATGAAATAAGACATATAAAACAAAGAACAATATAAAAACAATAATAAACGATAAAACAATGTTAAAATAACATTAAAGCAAAAACAGAAACCGAGTCTCATGCTGGGTTAAAAGCCAAGGAATAAAAATGGGTCTTAAGACGTGTTTTAAAAACCTTAAAATGTAAAACGGTCGGATGTCAGTGTTTATCTAAGTGTCGATGCATTCTTTTGTGTGTCTTGTGGTTTGCGTTGGTGTGAGGACAGAAATCTTCTGGTCAATGTTTACTCATATCTCCGAACTTTAAACTGAATCCAGGATGAGCGATGCAGCTGTTTCCATGGAAGTGACCGTTTGTTTTGGAGCGCGTCTCCTGATGCGAAACACACATCTGGTCCTCTTGGATCGTCTCAAAGTCCCTAAACTAATATTTGAAACACACCCAGGGTTTTTTTTTTTACGTGATCATAGGTCACAGACATCTGCATTCCTGACTCACACATCCATGAGGAGGAAGAAAAAGATGTGCAGGTGTTAAATCTCTGGGATGAATGAAAAGGAAGGGATGGGATGCTGTTTTTCCTTTTTCTGAGCCTAAAATGTGTGAGTGACTTTATACTGCAAGTTAATCCTTGAATTGGTCTGCCATGCTGTGAGCTCCACTAGTAAAAGTACTAGAGTAAAATACTACTTATTTAAATGTAGAACTGTTTTTTGTACCAGGCTGTAGACATGTTTATTATGGTATTTGAACATGGGGACTTATGGAGACTGACTCACTTCTGGAGCCAAGTGGACATTTGAGGAACTGCAGGGTTTTTTTTAGCACTTCAGATTCTCTGAGGTGTCTTAAGAGTTGATTTAGAGACTGACGCCGCGTCGGGAGTCGACAGAAGCTGCATGTCCGACCCATAAAAGCTCAGATCTTGACGAACAGCAGCTCACCACAAACAGTCAGATAAGAGGCGGGTCGAGGCCTGGAGCAACAAGCCCGGCGTGTTTCTGTAAAGGTTAAGTGTCTGCTGTAGGTCAAGGCTTTACGTGTTGTTCCTTTCAGGCTGAGCTTATACGCATGAAGCCGCTCTGTAGTCATAAAAACAAACTTCACTGCTGCAGAAACTAAATGTCAGAGTATGGATGTTTGTTATCGTTCTCTAAAAACTGACTGGTGAAGCGTAACGTTCAGAAACTCTCCCTTTTCATACGGCTGTTACGTAACAAGGGGGCAATGACGAAGGTGATGCCCCACAGCTCTTTGTGCAATCGGCATGTGTGGTATTATGGTTGTACAGTCAGATGTAGCACCAAAGCGATTTCTCTAACCAGTAGCGACAGGTCGGTTTGTCCGGAAACAGGAACCGGAGCAACACGACCTTAAAGTTTGAGAACTTTTTAAACCTTTAAGTAGATCCAATCACCTTCTTACCCCTTTAAAAGTCAAACTATGAGCTGCATTAGGACTTGTAGTCCACTTTCACCTTCTGTTTATATATCAGCATGGACTTCTGTAACCATTTAATCTCTTTGAAATTCCCCTTCGCTGCCAGGATCTGTCAGGACGTCCAAACTGGCAACCTTCCAGGCATGAATCCTCCTCTGTGACCTGCCGCTGCCCCACATATCCATCAGGCAGCTGCCCTGCCTTTTTCCAGCTAATCCCAAGTCTCTTTAGATCATAACTGATGTTCAAAGAATGAGAGAGTATCACAATATCTCTATTACCCACTTATCCACCAGGCAGGACCAGACCGATCCTCTGATCCCAGACCACATCAAGGCGGCCTCGACACTTCCCTTACACACTTCCTGGCACACAGCTCCTACTTCCTGTTTACGTTTGAGACAAAGTGTCAGGAAAAGGGCTCCAGGCGCAGAATTATGACTCCGGCGTGTCGTCTCTGGAGAGCTGCAGCTGTTGGAGGAGGTGGAGGCAGGGAGACGGACTATTTCTGTACAGTCCTGACAGCCTCGCATGGAGAAGATGCCTCGATCTCCATGAGGTAATTACAAGGTTTTATATGACAGGGGAACAATTACTGAAGTTCGTCAGCAGCAGTCAGCGTGTCTCCCGAGGCAGAGGCCTTTTAATTGCAGGGCCCTGCTGTTTGTCAACATGTATTTTCAGGGGAGGGCTCAGGAATAATAGAAGGGTTCATGTGAGTCTAAAATCCATAACGTGTTGTGCACCAAGGAGACGCTGTGATGATTTAGTCAGCAGATCTGAGGTCAGGTAATGTAATTAGACACTTGACTGCTGTCGCCTGACTTGTCAGAGTGACAGCAGGAGTGTTTCAGAAACATTTCGCCCACCAGATCTGGTCACTTTCCCTGGTTACTGTGCTTCTAAATGTAAACGTGTAAATATGCTGCATAGTTAAATTATTTTTCTTTTGTCTGCTGGGTGTTTTATTTTCAAAATCGACCGGATTCTCTGTGTCGTTTCTGTGTCTGACTTCCTGTCAGCTTGAGCTGCGAGCAGCGTCTGTCAAAAGTAAAACCCAGCCACGTAATCTTGATAAAAGCCAAGTGGAGGTCCTGCTTCTGGGGCGCTATTAAGCTCCAATCGGGGCGACTGCCCGCGATTTCCTCGGGCGGTTGTTATTGGACTTTAGCTCTTAGTCTTTTTTTTGGTTATTTGTGTAACGCAACATAACCGCTGACAGTATAAAGCAGGGGTCCCCAAACCTTTTTTTCGGTGTAGGCCACATCAACTTGCCTTTCAGTGATGGGGTCAGTCTATAACCGGAAATGATATCAGTCCCACCAGGATTTCACGGGCCTTTTTTGAAATAGTTGTGGCCTAAAATGCCTGATGTAGCATCAGGTTTTCAAAAAAAATGCGGTTAAAGCTGCGGTGCTTTTTACATTTTTATTGCGATTTTGTTGCGGGAGGAAGTGAAAGTTGCGATGAATTGCGATTCGACAGTCGCGGAGAAGTCCATGGCCCCGGGAAGTGGCGAGGTCCGGGCAGGAGGGCGCTGTACCTTCGCCCCCCGAGCCTTTCCAAGCCGACCCAGAGCCAGTCACGGCGCACCGCCGCGGAGGAAATGCGCCCGCGGAGGCCAGCCAGCGCCGGGGAGAGGTCCCACGAGGGGATCCTCCCGCACCATGCGGCTGTCCCTGACCCGCCGTGTCAAATCCCCCAGGCAGACTGCGCGGAAGCTGATCACGAGCAAAGTCACGTCGGAATATACCATTGTGTGAGGGGATGAAAATTAGCTAGTACTGTAAATAGTTCGTAGATAAGGTAGATTTGAATTAGAATGCCAAGCTTAATCATTAAGTGTGGATATTTTATAATAGGAAAATGCAATTTTGAAAAATAGGCCATGTTTAGAGGGATTGTTTGGGATCGTTAAGTGGGCCACTCCAATTGTTTAGACGGGCCGGATGTGGCCCTGGGGCCGTAGTTTGGAGACCCCTGGTATAAAGAATGGACTTCATGTGTGCGAGGTCACCGACAGGTTTTTGAGTAGTGTACAGTGTGTGGTTTTGTGTAGCGTGTTTATTCGCACTTCACACCAGTGTGGAGTCGATGTAAGGTAAACCAGAAAATGTGTCAGCGATAAACAGAAAAGGGAGAAAACGACAGAAGCTGTGGTGAGAAATGAAAGCAGCAACTTCACATCATAAATCATGTAAGCCTCTACTTAACGAGTCATTCTGAAGAAGTTCACCACAAGATACACACATGGACAAACAACAAGGCCGGTTTCTGCAGGCCATGTGACCGTAGAGTCATATGTGCACTTAGATCAGCGGCTGCACGTCAGATCGCATCCAGGAAGCCTCTTTATGCTCTGAACTTTTTTTTGTCTCTTCCTGCTGCAGGCACACCGCGTCCTTCAGCAGCACTGTTATATAATTCATAACGTACGGCTGAAGTATCTTCCCGACGCTGCACATTCACTTGTCACAACTTTCTGAATATCATGGACCAGCTCGCCAGCTACCACCCGAACATTAATGTCCTTTAGAGGAGGAGGAGGAGGACACGCTGGCCAGTTATAGTGATGAATGTACCGACTGATTAGCCTGAGAGAGACGCGCCGTCCTTCGGGGGACGAACATGACCTGAAAGATTTAAAGATGTCGGCGTGATATATACTCTCGTGTTCAATCCATACTCGATGTGTGGAAAGTAATGAACATGTCAGAAGACAGACTGAGTTCATTTTAATATTCATCAGCTGACCGCTTCAGGCCGCCGCAGAGTTCAGACAACATGAAACACGAGCGCAGCCTCTGATAAGTTCATTACTGAGGTGAGTTAAGGCCCGTGTTCGTCCTCTGAATTCTAATTAACGGGTCATAAAATGTGTCCTCCCTCCCGGTCGCGGACAGGATAACTGATTCCCGTCGTCCTTCTGTGGACTCTAACCCCCCCGCAAAGTCAGACAGTCTCAGCTCGTCGGCTGGTGGACGTTTCATCATAATATCACTCGGCTCATAATCATATTCATTGACTTGAACATTGACTTATAAACTTTTCTAAAATCTTCATCAGCACACAGTGATTTTGCTCAAACAAAAGCCAGTGAATGGACTTAATTTGGTCAAACTGCAGTTCCTCAAACGTCCACTTGAGGCTGGCTCCAGAAGTGAGTCAGTCTCCATAAGTCCCCATGTTCAAATGTCCAACTTCACAGCAGAAATAAACATGTTTACAGCCTGGTACAAAAAACAGTTTTGGTCTCTGTAGCTAATTTCCCCGTTCATGACAACTGTACTGAGGGTGAATTTATATACAACTCACCTGTTCACATTATATTAAGGCTTAAAGTTATGCAGGATTAAGAGCGTGGACGCTTTGATTCACAGGTGGGTGCCGTTACAAATGGCTTGTTTGAGCAACCAGGCGTCATTCACCTGCTCCCCACCTGCTTCACAGTGGCTCCTCTAACCTGTGGGTGACGTCACAGCTGGTCCATGTTTTAAACCGTCTCTGGTCTCCACCAACTCCTGGGGGATAGTTTGGCTCTTTAGCTGCTAGATGCTCCACCCAAACATGCCAAATAATACAAACATAAAGAACTAAAAGATGCTTAAAACAAGAGTCAATGGTGAATAATTCTTTGTGACTATGGATGGCTCCTTTCTCATTACAGGAAGTCATTGGTGAAAGCATACAAAGACATTTAACTGCAGAGAAGCAGGAGAAAGGAAGTGTAGACGCAGAAAACAGCAGCTTAATTATAATAATTTAAAGCCACGTCATGCAGCATATTATTCAGGAATCATGATGCAAGGCTACCTTTTCTTCAACATGCAGCATCAGAGCTTTAAAGAGGCAGAAAAGGACAGAAAACATTATTATTTGCAGTGATGAGGCATCTTAATTTTTTCCAGTTAATCAACTAATTTTGCCAAACAAAGAGTGTTTGTGTTTGAGTGCTCCCAGCAGACTCTTCTTGCAGACTTTTCCTTTGTCTGCAGTCACGCTTCCTTCAGAGGTTTCGCACACACAGATTATGAAATGTGACACCGACACGCTGTCTTGGCTGCAGGCACAGCTGACACTGATTCAACTGTGCAGCACATCAAAAGAGAATCGTCATCGTGTGACGTGCACGGACTCTCCGCTTTAAATCCCAGCCACTGTTTCAGTAAGAGGAAGAAGAAGCAGCTAGTTAGTGAGTTAGAGGGTGATAAAACTGATGCCTGGTGTGAGTTACAAGGTGTGTGTTGCATAAAACCTGTGCGTTTCATCCTGTCTTACACGTTCATTCATTCACATTTTAATTTTACATTTCTAGTCTTTTAAAATCGTTCTCACAGAGGTTAAACCGTGCTTAAAATAAAGACCACAATGTTGGTCGGTCGGTCTCGATCGACTACTCCATGTCCAAACTGAAACATCTGAACAAATCTTTGATGTACAATATTTTGTACAGACATTCGTGGCCCCCAGAGGATGAATCCTACTGTTATTGGTGATCCACTGACTTTTCCTCTAGTGCTGCATGTCGTTCACATTTATGATTTTTTAATGAAATGTCTCAACAGCTGTTGGATGGATTGCCATTCGGGTTGCTACAGACGTTCATGTTCCCCTGAGGATGAACTGTAATACAGTGGTCCCTCGTTTATCGCGGGGGATACGTTCTAAAAATAACCCGCAATAAACAAAATTAAACGAAGTAAGTTTTACAATTATTATACATGTCTTAAGGCCGTAAAACCCCTAACCACACACTTTTATACACTTTTCTCAGACAGGCATTAACATTTTCTCCCATTTCTCTCTTATTTAAACTCTCCCAGGGTTCAAACTTTTGCAGATTTAACAAAAATAAGTACAATACTGTATTAGTAAATGAAACCAAAGATCAAAACCTGTTTTCAAGCCCAAACATTTTTAACAAATTTAATTTTAATGATCAATCTACGAAGAAATTATTACCAGTAACTCACGCGTATTTCACAGTTCCTCTGACGGTGCCGAACACAATGCACGTTCATACTGTACAGTACGCTGTAAAAAAAAGCGTGCAAAATTACACACAAAAAAATCCGCGAAACAGTGAGTCCGCGAAAAGTGAACCGCGTTATAGCGAGGGATGACTGTACCTTCTTTATCGGCAAAATCATCTTCGTCGTTGATAATGTTTGAAACTCCATTTGGCCCAGAAATCTTGTAAATATTCAGGTTTTTAACTTGAGACCAAATGTAAACATGTTTATATCTGCTGTGAAGTTGTACATTTCAACATGGGGACTTATGGAGACTGACTCACTTCTGGATCCAGCCAGGACTTGCAGTTTTTGGCACTTCCACTGACTTGGCTTTATTTCACCGTCACAGAGGTTGCCGCTTTCCAAATACCTGGAAAAACAACGACGTTCACATCAGCCTCAGCTGTTTTGTTTTTTTGTGTGTGTGCAGTGCTAATTAGCAAATTAAGATGGTAAACATTACATCAGCATGTTTGTCATTGTGAGCATGTACGTTTGCTGTACGTTTGTTTGCGATGCAAAGTGATGACGGTCTGTTTCCTGGGCTGCGTTCAGGACTAATCACGCTACGAGTCGCTGTTCTCAAAGAGAGAGCAGTTCACGTCATGCACTGCGAGAAGAACGACTACAAACAGATGGTGGTGGAAAGGTGATTTTTGACAGATGTTGAACACAAAACAAAATGTGAAAAACATCACGGCAGCTGAGTATAAGACAAGGTCAGAGGCATGAAAGACAAATCAAACATCTTCCCGTTCTCCGGCTGACGTGTCTGCAGATGCACTTAAAGAGGAACTCGCCTTAAAAGAAGTTCACAGGTGCCCGAATTCCTAAACTCCCGAGGGGACGGGCGGGGGAGAACTCCGGACCGTCTGGACTATGACATTCCTCCTGCAGCATGTGGAAGATTCATTTCTCCTGACTATAGGGGCTTGCCTGCAGCCCCCTGATACCACAATCACCTCCACAGCAGTGGGGCGGAGGGTCAGTCAGAAGGTTGAGAGGTCGAGTCTCAGGCAGCTGAGGTCAGGAGGGTTCACACTGTGATGATCGCTGTTAGTCTCCACAAAGAATTTCCCCTCCGTGTCTGATGGAAAGTGCAACGCAGGCTCTTCTTATGATCTTATCTGTGTGTCGCTATCTGTCCTGGCTTTGTTGTCATCATGACATTTGGTCTGTGATGTGTTGAACTCAGTGTTTATGCTTCATAGACTTAAAGGACCGGTGTGTCCGATTGAGTGACATCTCTGAAGTGTCCTTCCTCGCCTGAAGGAGAAGCTACGTTGGCGGCTAAAGGGCCTATCGAGAGCCTGTGTTTAGTTTGGCTGCTCTGGGCTACTGTAGAAAACATATGCATGCAGATTATATCCCATATCTGTCATATTCTGCAACTAGAGTCTGACACACAAATATAGACATTCAAACGAGGTCCACGGCAGCCTTTCCAGAGCTTTCAACTGCAGCTATAACAACACTATAAATGATGCTTCAGGCTTAAACTTCATCATAATTACATTAAATATTATATAAGTGGATGTAGAGGTAGTAAAGTATCAGTATTAAATGCTCAATGTGCCAGTAAATACATTTACGTTCAGTTATGAGCTTTAAAACTACTTCCAAGATGAAAAACAGCTTGATAGTGTGTCCAGAGGGAGCTCACTGCTCCTTCATGTTTAAAGGAGCCAGCTGAAGTGGTTCAGACGTCTGATTAAAAGGACTCCTGGGCTTCTTCTTTTGAGGGATGACCCAGAACCTGCTGGAGGGATTACCTTTGGGATATTACGCCTCGGGATCCCCCCCAAGGAGAAGCTGGAAAACGTTGCTGTGATGAAGGACGTCTGGAATACCGTGACCTGATCCCAGCTAAGAGGAAGACAATGGACGGATGAATGGATGGATGCTTTCTGTGCTCCATCTTTGATGTTTCAGGTTTTCTTTACATTACATTTAATCGTTTAGCAGACGCCTTTATCCAAAGGGAACACACAGAAGGTCCAGGTGTTGGTAGTGTTGGAGTGGAGGTCTTCTCTGTAGAGCTGGAGGTCTTCAGGAGGTCTTTGAAGGTAGAGAGGGACGCCCCTGATCTGGTAGGAGCTGGTAGGACGTTCCACCAACGAGGAACAACAGAAAAGTTTGGATTGCCCTGAGCGTACGGAGAGCATTGGAGGAGGTAACGTATTTCTGTATGAGGACGTTCAAGAACCAGAGATTGCTTTGTAGTCAGCGTTAAAGATTTGAATTTAACGTAGACTACTACAGGTGGAGCTCGATGAGCAGCGGGGTGACGTGACCACATTCTGGATCATCTAAAGGGGTTGTTGATACGACCCGGCTCGTTTGGTGAGCCGTAACATATATAGGGATAAGAAATAATACGAAAAATGACACTTGTCCCAGGTTTTTGTCCCTACAAAAAGGGCGCACGAGTGCTGTTTGAAAGAACAAATTAATATAACAAAAGGAGAACTCTAACAGAGCCTATTCTATACTAAGTCACTGTGAACAAAAGCAGAAACAAAAACCTCACTATTCAAACTACTTTTATCAATAACCAAAAAACATCGAAAACAGCACCCCTAAATCTAATGAATCTAACAGAAAGTCTTCTCATATCTAATCAGTAATTAAATCCCAATCCCAGAAATATTTCCTTACCAACCTTCACACACAATTTCACACTATATACGAGGCAAGCTTACGGAACAACACGCACACACACACAAAGCCGCCACGATGCTCAGGTGGCCGCAGTTTAAATTGCCAGGGCAATTGGGCGCAGCAGATTGGCCGGCCGGGAGAGGATGCGGAGGACGTCGCACCAATCCCAATCCTCTCGGTTTCCAGGAACCAATCCGTTAACGGTCCCCGCACACCTGCATTTACCTACTGGGATAGACACACACAAGAGACCTCATGGGGTGAAACGGCGGCGGCCGTAACACTGTGCAGGCTGGGAGGCCTGTCAGGAGGATTTACAGTAATCTAAGATAACCACAATCTGTATCAGGAGTTGGGTTGTATGTTGAGTCGGGTAAGGCCTGATTTTACTGATGTTGCCTGGCAAACTTGCAACGAATCTCTGATATGTTTTATGTTTTAACAGGAGAGAGAGATCCATCAAGTCTAATGAATCTTTGAACATCTGTTCACCTCCTCACACAGCTGTTCATTCTTCTCTTTCAACATTATCTCAAATATTTCTTCTTAAATCTTAAATTTGAACTCTTCACAGCATTTTTTTTTTATGTTTTGGTCATAATTTTTAAGCACACGGTTGCAGATAGCATCGCACAGATTTCACGCTCAACATGCAGACACATTCCTGCATGTCAGCTTAGATCCAGCCCTCTAAACACAGGGCAGGCCTTAACCTGTTCGCAGCTCTCCTGACATCCCTCCTGCACAGCACGGTAACCCAAACCCACTCACTCTTTTTTTTAAAGATTGGTCACACTAAACTGGCCTTGTTCCACACGGACATAAAAATCAATTTCAAAATGCTTCTTTTAGAGCTTTGACCTGTCGTTCACCATCTTCCATCTTGACTAAATCTACAGCACATTGGGCTTTTTCTTCTTCTTCTTTTACGCTTGTAAACAACTTGTAAACACCAAAAGAATTTACTTGGACAAACCCCAAAGTCGGAAGCTTACAAAGCAGAGATGGAAACAAACCCTCAGACTAACCTTTGTAGGTTAGAGAGGTAGGTTGAGTTTGAGGAGGAGGCGGCGTTCACTCCTTCAGGAAAAGTCACCTGCAGGCCCGGACACGTCGAGTCAACACGCCGGTTAAACAGAGCGCTGCATTTGAAAGATGCACTCAGACAATAGTGCCGTGCTTGTAGGACAAATCATCAGTCATACGATATGTTTGTTACCGACTTTTTCCTGGATTTGAAGCTCTCAGGTGTTTGCACAATCTTTCTTGTTTTTTGGAGGTGCTGTGCAGCAAATGCTTCATACCATGAGTGATTTGAGCATGAAATCAGCAAAGATTCATTAGAGTTACGGGCAAAACAAGTAAAAATTCCAGCTACATGACTCAGACTTTGCACCGAATAAACTGGATAATACATTTAAGGACAGCTAAAGGAACACGGCCCAGTTTTGAAATACTTTGAAATATCTGTTAGAGAAACAGGACTTCTATCGATGTTTGCAGATGTGGCATTATGTTAATGTCAAGGTGAAAGATCAGCTGGAAATGTTCAAATATTTTAATCACACCCTCTCAGAAATCTTATTATGGTGACAAAACTGTGGAAACGAGAAGGCAAACCATCACCACATCAAATCAAATCAGTTTTATTTGTATAGCCCAAAGTCACAAAGTACATCTGCCTCTGAGGGCTTTACAATCTGTACAGGGAGTGACACCCTCTGTCCTTAGACCCTCGGTTCAAGTGAGGAAAAACTTGCCCACAAAAAACTTTAACAGGGAAAAAAGGTGGAAGAAACCTCAGGAAGAGCCACAGAGGAGGGATCCCTCTCCCAGGACGGACAGACGAAATCAACACAAACATATTGTACAATTACAATGAATGACAAAATGATTACAGTAGCAGTGGATCCTGTGATAGAGATAGAGAGACACAGATGCACAGCAGCAGCAATTCATCAACTAACTATAAACTGTAATGGAGATATGGCAGCAATAACGACAGTAGTAATATGTGTAGTGGACGTTGTGCAGGATCACAGCAGCAGCCACGATCCACGAGAACCTGCTGGACGACAGAGACAGAAACTCCAGGGAAGAAGTTTAGTTAGTGACATGCATTAATGAGACATGTATGTTTACACAGAGACAGAGAGACAGATGTGACTGCATCTTCAACCAATACCATGCCTGACTAGGCATAACACTGAGAGAGACAGAGAGAGAGGAGGGAGGGGGAGTCCCCCGACAGTCTAATCCTATGGCAGCATAACTACGGGATGACCTGAGCCAGCACTAACTATATAAGCTCTATCAAAACGGAAAGTCTTAAGTCTACTCTTAAACCTGTTGACCGTGTCTGCCTCCCGAACCCAGAATGGTAGTTTGTTCCACAGAAGAGGAGCCTGATAGCTGACACCACATGTTATGTGGGATGATCAGTAAGACAGAAATACAGGAGCTGTCAACCCTTTTCTCACCTTATTAACCTATTTATATACTGGGTTATTAGCCTATATGTGTTTATGATTGATAAAAAGTTAATGAATTATTATTATTGTTTATATAAATGTGTGTCTTTGGACGTGTACACTGAGTCATCCAATTGGAGTGCAAATGCCTCAATTATCTGCACCCTCTCAGTCGACATTATTTTGTAGAATATTGTATCTGCACCCTCTCAGTCGACATTATTTTGTAGAATATTGTGAATTATTATGACAAAAATTGGCGGACAGTGTGCAGGGGCCATGGACCCCTGGTTGAAGACCCCTACCCTACGAGTGCAAGATGTTGTATTTTGGATATACACCTCAAGAATGTCCCTATAATGTCACTATATATACTCTACTATATCTGAATACATTGTATGTAAATGTATGTTTGTGTCAGGATGTCATACACGACCTCCTCCCGTCAACTTTAGAGTGTAAACATCACCCCGACGCTAAAAACAAACCTTTCCTTTTCTGACATTTGTTTTTACCAATGTCATGTGTTTACGTGCAGTTTCCCTACGTTCCCACATTGAACGACAAGCGGGAAATTCCCACTTCTGCCGCCCCCCCCCCTTCCTCCAAAGAGTGCAAATTTAAACACATCATCTACTTTAACAGCCAGCTATTTCGAGGGAAGGAATCTGGTCCTCTCTGTGGGCGATCCAGAAACTATCAAAGCCTCAGCATGCGCGACAGATGCACGAGATGTTTGGGTGCCAAATGACTTTGTGTTATTTTTGTTGTTCTGCGGCTCTTGCCAGCGCGCTGGAACGATAATAGAGGGTTATTTTGAAGATTCTACGGCGACCGGTTTTTGGGGCTTTGGCTGAACGCTGAGCTTTATCAGAGCGCGGTGCAATTTGTACACGGCTAATTGTTTGGCATCGCATTTGCATTTCGGCCATTTAGCTCGTGGCTGCTGACAGACATATCGGCCGCGGTGGAGGACAAACTTATGACCCCTCTTGAAGTGGGACAAAGTACAGTATCAAGCTTTGCCACAGCTATATGAATTAACTGGAGCGTTGTTATTGGTGGTCTGTCTCTTAACGACGAGGGGAGAACACGATGGGGACAAACGGAGGAAACCGAGGGAGGCTCGCGTTTCTTCACTGCACTTCCAGCTCGGCTTATAGGACTCTCTCCGTTCGACACAGGATACACCATCAAAAGCTGATTTTCCACAGTAACCATAGCCACACATTTCTTTCTCCCCCATTAATTTATACGGTGTCAAACTTCTAATAAATTTAAAAGCTGCTGAACAGTCATATGTCATCCAGAAGACTATCACCGAGTGGAAATCTGTGCATGTTAACACTCAAAGTTCAGCAAAGCCAGCGTGCTTGAACAGCCTCCAATGTGGCTATAAATGGTAATTAGTGGATAATACAGTCACTTAACCGAGAATTTGTATTATTCAACATATTACAGAGACGTTAAATACATAACTATGGGAAAAAACACAGCTGTAATTATGAATTGGAGATAAGGAAAGGAATTTCTGATGGCTACGATATCTCCCAAGTAAATTTAAAGAACAGCCTGGTACAAAAAAATTAATTTTTTACAATGTTGTATTACTATTTTACTCTAGTCCTTTCACTAGTGAAGAAGATGAAGATATACTTTATTAATCCCTCAATGGGGAAATTCTTTTTTCACTCTATTTTATTTTGACCTGTGGGTGACGTCACAGCTACTACATCCATGTTTTATACTGTCTATGGTCTCCATCAATTCTGGAGGGAAATGTTTGTCTCTTTAGCTCTTTAAATGCTGCACTACCTGGAGCCAAAAGATTCTAAAACTCTACGTAGAGCTAACGGGAACTAAAGAATCAATGGGGATTAATTCTCTATGGGTAAAAATAGGTAGAAATGTAGTATTACAGTCACAAAACAGCTGTAAAAAGTTCTTAGCAATCGTTGAAGCCAAGCATCGAACATAACTGATCATATTAACAAATACCACGACGGAAACGTCACAGACGGAGGAGACATGGGAGGTTACAGCCGAATCCTTTGTTCAAAGGATGACAGCAGAACAATGGAGATAGTTACAGGTACCCCTAATGATGCCTCCATAGTTATAGTGACAGAGCTGCTTATGAACTTAACATCATTAGTGTCAAAAAAGCTTGTAGACAGGTCTTAATAACATGTCTGAGGGGTGTGGTTCTTCCAGTCTGAGCGTCATGGTCTCTCAGATTGTGGATGTTAAAGTCCACCCGTCGGCTCAGGCTAGACTAAATAAAATGTTAAATTGCAGACGGTATCGTCTCTCCTTTCACACCTCCACCAGGTAGATGGAGTCAGAACTCCTCCACAGAGGCTGACAGACACTGGAGAATACAACTTCCTACTGTACAGTCAGTGTATGAATGAATTAACGGATGCTGTCCTCTGTGTTTAAGCTCCTCCATCGATGCATTGAAGAGTTTGGCCTTTGGCCTTTGGCCTTAACTTAGTCATCTGATCAACAACATGTACTGGGACCATCATTAAAGACCTAATCAAAGATGTGTGGATGAATCTACGCCGGTTCTTCACCAGATTTTTCCCATTTCCCCTGCCGGCTCCACTGCTGTTTCTGCATTTAGTCACGTCCTAAAATATTGGCACCCCTGCATTTCTGTCACATAATTCAGGGGTGCATTAAACAATAATTTGGTATTCTCATGTTTGTTTCTTTTGTTTGCATTGGAACAAAACACAGCGAAAATCGAAGATATTTTACACAAAACTCTGGTCCGGAAATTTTGTCTGGTCAATTTTGGAAGTTTTGTGTAAAATATTGGCTTTTTATTTTCTCCCTTTTGGGTCCTTGGCTTACAAATCCTAAACCAACGGTGCAGAGATTGTGCACATTGAATTGTTGCTCTTCATGTACTTTGTGACTTTGGGCTATACAAATAAAATTTGATTTGATTTGATGTTTGAACATCATTTAATGCAGACGCTAGAGTCAGGCGCTGTGGTAAAATATCAACCAAAACTCGAGCTTTTCTGCATAACGTAGCAGATTCTGTCGACACGTGCAAACCAAAGCTGGATGGACATGACGTGTCGATTTCTCTTAATTAGCATAAATGCAAGCTGTCGTGATCTATTCCTGCCAAGACTGAAGTATAACTAATTAGTCCGAGTGTAAAGCCGGAAGCTGGAGCTCGTGCAGTAGTTTAGATTTAATACCTCTGAGAGGAGAGGAGCTCCTGTATGTGACTGCTGCACAGCCACATGTACGTCTGAGTGTGCATAATAAGTCCCAGCTATGCTGCATGAGTCACCAGGTTTGGCCTTTGGCGAGTGCTGATTCTTCCTGATCTACTGTACCATGACAAAGCTAAAGTTTCTTTACTGTAACACGACTGGAAATCTGTACCGCAGGCACAAATGAACAGCTTCATTTTGGGGTCTAATAGATAGTCTGTGGGTTTGGAGGCTGAGGTTTGACCCTGCGGAAAGTGCTGCGTATGTAGTTAACATCAGCATGTGAGAATGCTGCTCTCTCCAAACCCACCCGGGTTGTGTAACAGCAGACTCTGGAGTTGCGGCTCGGAGTCTCTATTTTGGAGGGAATGGAAGCGGTTTCCTCCCCAAAAGAACGAGGGTGGATCCAGTCCTGCAAGCTGGATGCTCGCTTTTATTTCAAAACTTCATCCTGGGAACAGACGCAAAAAAAAAAAAAAAAGTGAGATTCCACCCAAGAGGAAAATATTTGCATCATCTAATAAGGCGAGTCTGAAACCATAATGCTTGTCAGATGAATAAATGATGCTGCGGAATGTGAAAATCTGTTGTTTTCAGTGAAAATATACATGGGCCATGGAGACTAATCCCACAAAGTTGTTGCCTCTCCAAACTTCCCCAGCCCAAGTTTTGAGTTACAACAAAAGCGTGTTTCCTCTGCCAAGATAACCATTAAGGTTTTCATCTCAAAATTTATGGACTGTCATCAGCGCCTCAGGTTCACAGTCTTACGAAATACCAAGGGCCTTGTTGTCTCCTTTCGAGAAAATCAAAAATCCGAACTTGCCTCCCGAAAGTCCAGAAAATGTACTTATCATATAGGGAAGTGGTTGCGGTAAGTGACGGTAGCTCAGCCACGAGATAGCCAAGTTAATGTTAAAGGCAGGTGGGTTAGCTCGGCTCTCTTCAGACAGGGAACTTCCTCAATCAGCCAAATGAATGGATAAACAGTTAAATCAGACTTTTACATGTGCTTTAGGAGACTTTGTTGTTTCCATCTTTCTGTACAGGCGTCTCTCTTCTGTGGCCGGTTGATTTATTTTAACTATTTAGATGGATTGCCATGAAAATCTGTACAGACATTCATGGTCCCCAGAAAATGTATCCTTCTGATTTTTCCACTCGGGTCAGCATGAGGTTTACATTTGTGTTTTTTAGCAAAATATCTCAAGATCTGTTGGATGGATGGTTACGAAATTCAGTAAAGACTTTCTCTCATGTCTCCTTCAGGATGGATTGTGGATGTAATACAATTTCTATGATAAAATAAGAGGTTTAAAACCGTGTTAATGCTGCACTGACTTGCTTGATGGGGAGTTGAGCCAGTGTCGTGCCAGAACCGGAGCCGGCCAGGCTCAGCCGCCTCTATGACAGAGGCGAAGAAACCAAGGAGGATGTAGATGAAGGAAGCTGAGAAGAGAAAAGTTGAGATAACTTACCACACTGGTATTCTACTCTGAAATGCTAAATTGCAAAAATACCAATTTCTACACCATGTTGCGCTAAAATTTCCTTTAGCAGGTCCAATTTTTTAATTTGTCTAATAGTTTGGTTCATGACCAAGTAGTTACAAAACCAAGAACATTCCCGTGGCGTGAGCTCTTGGTCTTGTTTTTTAAACGTGTCACTTTGGAGGCACGTTATAATCTGAGTTTGTCACGGGTCGAAAAAATATTGACTGACTCCGTCCACGTCACGGTAAAACCTGATCACGCACGTCTACTTAAGTAACCGACCTCGTAGTCACTGGGTCCCTTTAAAGACATCGCTTCAGTCGCTCGCAGCATTAATATTCTCTAAATCAAATGCATACAAAGCAGAATAAAGGCCCTCAGAATGGGAATAGTTGCTCCTGTGAGGCACAGGAAGAGACCTGTTTTGCTAAGGCCCTTAAAAAGCTGGAGCTGGTTTGCCTCGGTGACGCTGAGGGATCGGCCCAACCCAGAGCAGGGATCACAGTGCTCTCTGGTTCATAGCTGGAAGAACATCTGGTTCTGTTTAGGCACAGTGTTTATTCCACGCGTCGTTCCAGGGGCTGTTTGTAATGCGTTCCTGTGTCTGTAGACTCTGCGAGGTCCCAACGATGGGAGTTCAGCCATGAGATAGCAAAGATAATGCCCCCCCCGCCCCCTCGTCTTCAGGATTTGTCCCTGAGCCTGGCTAGAAATGGATTTAATCATCCCCAACCTTGACTATCGGATAAGATCTCGTCCCTGCTGCTGCCCTCCCCGGTTTCTTCGTATTGTCTTGTGGCTGTGTTCAGCGTAGAGGCAGGTGGTTTAGCTCCGCATTTAGAGAGGGAATTTCCTCATTCAGGCAAAGCAATTGGGACCAGTAGCGGATAACAGTGCCATTTAAAAAGCATGCTTTTGTTTTAGGAGGAGAAAATTGCACCGTTAAAGCCCTGAAATAGAAAGTGGAGGGCATGACACGCGCTCATTTCCGCTGCTCGAAGCCTGTTTTGTGTCGCTCTGAGAAAACGAATAAAGCCGGGCACAGACCTCAGACCTGTACGTTTTATTTTTAAAATGGGAAGTGTTGTGACTGAAATGTCCCGCCTCGTTCCCGACGCCATTACCAAAATCTCCTCCACTCGACTCCACAACCTCCAGACCTCAACTCAACACCAGTCCACCAGTTTCCTGCCACCGGTTTATCACGACTACAAGCTGATCTCCCTGACAATTAGCAGGAAGTTGATGACCTCAGCAGGATTCAGATCAGGCATTGTGACCAATTATCAGGAGCAGCGGGGGATACAATGTACTGTGTTTTTTCGAGGAAAGGCTGTAAACATATCTACAGGGCGAGGGGTGTTTACAGAAGGACTGTGGCCTCCAGATCTGGTGCCAGACTGGCTGAAAAATAATACAGACAGGCGTAGAGCAGTGTTGTCTGACTCTTTACCGCATGTTGTTGTGGTTCATGCCAGGTGTCATTAACAACACGACCCTGATCAACGGATTGTTGCAGGATTCACAACTTAAAAGAGTAAAAGACGAGTGGAAATATATTTTTTCATACAAGCTGCAACATTGAGAAGTTTTTACGCTTCCTAACTTAGGCCTCAGTAAAGTTTATTTTTTCCCTGCTTCTTGCAACAAGCTGTGAAATGCTGTAATGAGCAACAGATGTGAAATAAATCTAAAATTATCTCAAAAACATGTCGGCCCTTCTGTTAGTGTCAGTTTTCAAGGCTTTCGTGCAGCTTCGGATCAGAAGTGTTCACACCGAGCACGCTGTCAAACACACAGCAAAGCAAAGGTGGGAAGAAACTAAAGTACGAGTCTTTACTCGAGTATTAAAGGTTTGAAATACTGTGTGTTTTCATTGTCTTTTTCTCTGCTGTAAAGTTAAATGAAGCCCGATTGCTCAAACAAGCCATCTGTAACAGCACCAGAGATGGGAAGTAACGAAGTACAAATACTTTGTTACTGTACTTAAGTCGAATTTTCGGGTATCTATACTTTACTTCACTATTTATTTTTGTGCCAACTTTTGACTTTTACTTCTTAGCATAAGTATCCGTACTTTCTACTCCCTACATTTTCAAATCAGGGTCGTTAGTCTTGTGTTCAGATGGTGATTATTAATAAACAGTCAAATTTCACCATCAGTATCAGTAAAACGCGCCATGCAGACAACGTGATTGATTGGATTATGCTTACAAACGTATGTAAACACACACTGATAAGACAACCCTATTGGTGCATTTGTCTTCACGTGCACAAGACGATGAACATGAATAGCCTAAAACCAGGCGGCAACTCATTGGAAGGAACTAAAATTGTTTGTCAGCGAAATGTGTGCGAAAGGTAGCGAGAGTGTTGGTGGAGGAGATTCCTCGGGTGATGTAGTAGAGTCGAGTGAAGAAGACCAGCATGCACACTGAGTTCGCAATCCCTCATTCTTGTACAGCAGTTTTATTTTTTGAATGTGTTTAGGAAAGATTGGCCAATGTAGCTTTCTGTATGGATTTCAGTTCATTTTTCTTTGCTTGGACAGACTGTAGGTCCTGTAAGCTTTTCCTTAAAATGGTGTTTTTTTCCTTCACAAGGTTACCGGTACTTTATACTTTTATACTTTAAGTATATTTTAGATCCTGTACTTTTTACTTTAACTTGAGTAAAAAAGTTGAGTCAATACTTCAACTTTTACTAGAGTCTTTTTAAACACAGGTATCTATACTTGTACTTGACTAAAGAATGTGTGTACTTTTGACACCTCTGAACAACACCCACCTGTCAATCAAAGCGTCCACGCTCTTAATCCTGCATAACTTTAAGCCTTAATATAATGTGAACAGGTGAGTTGTTTATAAATTCACCCTCAGTACAGTTGTCATGAACGGGGAAATTAGCTACAGAGACCAAAACTGTTTTTTGTACCAGGCTGTAAACATGTTTATTTCTGCTGTGAAGTTGGACATTTGGACATGGGGACTTATGGAGACTGACTCACTTCTGGAGCCAGCCTCAAGTGGACGTTAGAGGAACTGCAGTTTTTGGCACTTCAGCATTGACTTCACTTCACAGCCAGAGAGGTTGCTGCTGGGATAAACTGCATGTTGCTGACGTGACTATAGGAAGTAACAGCCTGCTCTAGATTTTTATTATTTATTGCTTCATCTCTTCAACACTTTAATTAAATAAAAATCATCATTTCTAATTTTCTAGGAAGGCAGGACATATAATATAATTTTATAACATTAAATTCAAATTATTGGTCCATAAAGATTAGATTATACTTATATTCATCCCACAACGGGGAAATTCACTAAAAATAAAATAAAATACAAACACAGTGTTTTCATTTCTCCCTTTAATCTACAAGCATGAAAAAAACTATAGATGCAAAGACACTAAATCACCTCTTAGGTTTACTTTAATACATTTTACTCCTGAAGCGTGTTTCATTTTAAACTATAGTTTGAATGCACAGATTTACACTTTCAATAAATGAACATAGATGTAAAGAAACTGTTAACAGGTGCTGAGCAATGAGGTGTTAGAGTAAAAACTTCCAGGATCATTTCGGATGTTATTTCAGACTTCAAAGTCTTTCATTAATACACACACACACACACACACACACACACACACACACACACACACACACACACACACCGGCAGCCAATGGGAATCAGTTTGGAGCCGCGGCAGACAAACTAATGTGGCTGTGTGGAGGGAGGAGTCGGCCTACAGGTGCTTTGAAGCCGACTTTGGCGGGTCGGGGGGGGGTTCAGGGTTTGATCACTGGAGTATTATATTGATGGTGGGAGGCTGAAGGGGGAGAGGGGGGAGCACAGCACGAGATCACACAGTGAGAGCCGGAGGTGAAGTGGCTCCCAGAGAGGAAACAAGGCAGCAGTTAATCATTGCCTAATGTTTAAAGAGGAGAAACTACAACAGGCTGGTGTGTGTGTGTGTGTGTGTGTGTGTGTGTGTGTGTGTGTTTCCAAAAATAAAGGTGATAAGCTCGACGAATCACGAGTAAATATCTCGGTGTCCTCCCATCTAATGACAGGGTGCTTTGTAAGTCCCCTCAGGTGTTCAGACTCGCCGTGAGCTCTCTGGTTCGACTCCACGCGGAAGAGCGAGAGAAAAATGTGTTACAAACGTGTCAGGAATCTATTTTTAGACAGTCAAATATAAACAAACTACTAAACATTTCCAACCGGTGGTGGCGCTAGATGAAAAATTAGGTTAATCAAAAGAATTAATGCTAAGAGTGTGTGAGAGAATGAGTGAGTAATGTACCTAATATTTCTTGAGATATATAAAGGATTCATCCTTTGGGAATCATGAATGGTTGTGCAATATTTCAACACATTTCGCTAAAATCTGCAGTTCCTCTAACGTCCACTTGAGGCTGGCTCCAGAAGTGAGTCAGTCTCCATAAGTCCCCATGTTTCACAGCAGAAATAAACATGTTTACAGCCTGGTACAAAAAACAGTTTTGGTCTCTGTAGCTAATTTCCCCGTTCATGACAACTGTACTGAGGGTGAATTTATATACAACTCACCTGTTCACATTATATTAAGGCTTAAAGTTATGCAGGATTAAGAGCGTGGACGCTTTGATTGACAGGTGGGTGACCTTACAGGTGGCTTGTTTGAGCAACCAGGCTTCATTTCGGCCTGTCTTTGCCAATTTTTAGATGATCCAAATTTGAAAAAGTTTCTAAACTTGCAGCAGCTGCTGCTAATTAACACTAATTAACCTATTTACACTGAGATCTGGCTTCTACTTTTTGGAGACGTTTGTTGCACATCATTAGCATGAAAAAAACTTTAAACACGACATCCTAATGCAGACAACAGGTACGGTTCACAGCACAGAGCTCACAAGGTGGGTGGCGCTCCCACGGGTCACTGTTCTCCTTAATTAGCCCATTACGAGACGACAGTGAAACAGAGCGACCTGCAGGGGATTAATAGCTCACAAAATTCCCTTTGTTGATCTTTGTATCCCACCAACAAGCATCCTGCCAGATACCGTAAAAAATAATTACAATGCAGGGAAAAGCTGTAAAAAAAATGAGCCTTTAAAGGTAAATAGAGTGTAATTACACCTTCACACTGGGTTCTGTAATGTGTGACAGCGGTTTAGCTGCCTGAATGTGAAGTATGACTGATCAGCTGGCATGCACAAACAAGAGCAAGGCAGGTAAACCTCCGTGCGTCGACCCTGTAATGATTAATCATGAACGTCGGGATGCTACGCAGGAGTAACTGATCCAAGTTCAGGAAAAGCGAGGATGTGTCGTTTCCCTCGTGTCTTGTCATGTCGATGTAATTCAGAGGAAGGACACTCAAAGCTGCGTCACCGGGACAAGAAAAACAAAAAGGGCCAATCAGAACGCAGGAACTCTGGCCGTGTGCTAAACACCTGACGAACCTGCAGGGCTGACTCAACGCCAGGATGCTGTTTAATCACGTACAGGGAATGTACCTCGAGGTGTGTTTTTCTATTTTGAAACAGGGGACCTTCCTCCAGTGTTTTGCCTCATCATAACTCAGCCGTGTGCTCAAACATTGACACTTGTTTTCATGGGAAAGATGATTTAAAGTCATGAACTCTCCTCTTAGGACTTACTTGAAATTTTAGTCACGTTAGACCAAACACGCCCGACTGAATCACAGGAAAATATGTTTATTTGTCCTGATGCTGCCGCCTGCCTCAAATAATTTCCTAAATATCTGGTTTATACAGATTCAATAAAGCAAAGAAAGAATGCATAAAGAATAAACGATGTTGTCAATGCAGTCTGTCTAAATTTATATAACATAGTAATAGTAATAAAGAAGCAGATATTTCCCTCTGGAGCTGGTGGAGAGTAAAGAAGAGTAGACACAGTGTTACATTTGTCAGGTGTTTGTGTCTTATAATGCAGATTTAAAGTTATAAACATAATCAGGAGTGGATTTATGAACAGCAGGACGTTTCTATAAATCCACAGTGGATACAAAGGGATAGTTTTGAAGGGTCAATCGAGGTGTGGTTGTATGAAGAATGGACAGCGTATCATCGGTCGCCCAAATGAGGCCTGGTTGCTCAAACAAGCCATCTGTAACGACACCCACCTGTCAATCAAAGCGTCCACGCTCTTAATCCTGCATAACTTTAAGCCTTAATATAATGTGAACAGGTGAGCTGTATATAAATTCACCCTCAGTACAGTTGTCATGAACGGGGAAATTAGCTACAGAGACCAAAACTGTTTTTTGTACCAGGCTGTAAACATGTTTATTTCTGCTGTGAACATGGGGACTTATGGAGACTGACTCACTTCTGGAGCCAGCCTCAAGTGGACGTTTGAGGAACTGCAGGGGTTGTTTATCCATAGTCAGTGTGTTACCTACCTCATGAAAGTTGGATGACACTGCGTCCTCCTGACAGATTTAAAGACATAAGCAGTTTGTGGTTGACATACAGCGTGTTATGGATGTTGTTTCGATGCAGAGACAAGCAGCTGCTGTGCTGGGCGAGCCTCCTGCTGGCTCCGATAACGGAGGCAGAGCTCAGCATGAGTCACACAGCGCTCATTTCATTCACTCTGAGAATCATAACTCTTCACTTTGCTCATTACGTCTGACCGGCGGCCAGGAAACTTCCACTCACGAGTTTGTTAATCACGCTCCGTTGTCATGAAACAGCTCCTCGCTCTCTTTCTCGTCTTCTGAAGCCTGTTGCTCATTTGCGCAAAGCAGCAAAACATCTTAGATCAAGTCGATCAATGCGATGGTCTTCAGATGTGACGTGACATTGACTTTCTTTCAAACGGGCCTTTGGGGGGAAATTTGAGTAAACGAGGGTTAAAAAACGAGGGTTAGATCGCATGCGACGGCACGGAAAATGAAGTCCAGTCAGAGCTGGATTTATTTCTGAGGCACTTTAAACAAACATCAAAAAGTGTTTTACAAAGCACAAAGGCTGCAAATAAAGATCAAACCCCGACGATAAAACCACAAGACAGAGCAGGCACATCACAAACTCTCGAAGACCAAAAGTGTGTGTGTGTGTGTGTGTGTGTGTGTGTGTGTGTGTGTGAGTCTCTAAATGAATGAAAAGCCAATCTTTTCCCATCATTAGCTCTGTGTTTTTTTTTCGTACTATTTGAGGCGCCCGATGATGGAAATGTAGATTAAACAGCGATTTCTATTTGTGAGGGTAATGACAGGTGAAATTACTGACGGCAACATTATCCCACGTAGAAACACACACACACACACACACACACACACTCCATCTGGAACAAAGAGTGTGTGTGCTGCTCGCCTTCCATTTTGTTTTTCCGAAAGAGGCTCCTAAAAGTCGACTATGAATAATTAAAAAAAGCGATTTCCCGATTCTTCCATTGTTGGATGACATTTACAGCACATGAACACGATTATCTGCCTACACTGAACCGTATAAAACTAAACGACAAAAACAGGGTGATAAATGTGTTTATTCAAAGGCTCCTCGAAAATGTCAAGCCAGCAAACAGAATCGCAGAGGAAGGAAATAAAAGAAGTTATGCAGAGAATGCAGCTCTCGATTGTTCCCCCTCAAACAGACGAGGCCGTCGAACAGCTCGAATAATTTAAGTCTGCAATCTCGCAATTAACAAGTGCAGCGTTTGGCAGCTGTGAACAGAGTTTCTAATCTGAGACTGACTCTGACTCGCTGCAGACAGAACTGAACTCAAGACTCAGTCTTAAGTACTTTTCCATCAAAGATTTCATTTTAGACCAAGAACTGAAGTAAGTTGACTTGGACTTTAGCTCAAAGACTTAAGACTTGTCTTGGACTTAAGCTCAAAGACTTAAGACGTGTTTTGGACTTAAGACTCGACTTAGACTTAAACTCAAAGACTTAAGACTTGTCTTGGACTTGAGACTTGACTTGGACTTTAGCTCAAAGACTTAAGACTTGCCTTGGACTTAAACTCAAAGATTTAAGACTTGGCTTGGACTTAAGACTTGACTAGGACTTTAGCTCAAAGACTTAAGACTTGTCTTGGACTTAAGACTTGACTTGGACTTTAGCTCAAGGACTTAAGACTTGTCTTGGACTTAAGACTTGACTTGGACTTTAGCTCAAAGACTTAAGACTTGTCTTGGACTTAAGACTTGTCTTGGACTATAGCTCAAAGACTTATGACTTGTCTTGGACTTAAGACTTGACTTGGACTTTAGCTCAAAGACTTAAGACTTGTCTTAGACTAAAGACTTGTCTTGGACTTAAGACTTGGCTTGGACTTTAGCTCAAAGACTTAAGACTTGTCTTGGACTTAAGACTTGACTTGGACTTAAGACGTCTTCGACTTCAGCTCAAAGACTTAAGACTTGACTTGGACTTAAGACTTGTCTTCGACTTTAGCTCAAAGACTTAAGACTTGACTTGGACTTTAGTGCAAAGACTTAAGACTTATCTTTGACTTGCAAACATCTCTGCTGTCCGTTGCAGTTGTGAAACTGATGATCTGATCTGATGTAACATCCCACTAAAGTTACCTGAGGCTTAAAACTTTGCGAGACTCATAATCAGAGCTGAGCTACGTTGGCCACACTTGTATTTTCCTGCCTCGGTCAGTCTTCAGATTACTGTCTGTGCTGAAGGCGAGGCGGGCGACCGCGGAGCAAGTGAAGCTGTTAACTCTGACTGAACTCTCTGTGCAGTTATTCTGAATTATAAGAGAAGAGACAACAACAGAGGGTGAGGTCTTTGCCTTTTTCACAATAGATCCACAGTTTAACTCACAGCATCTTGGGTTGTGGTCTGGGGCAGGACGCCACTGCAGAGGGCCAATCATGAGGAGGAGGAGACGCTGGGATGTCTCATCAGTCCCAGTGGGAGGTGATGTAATCAGATGGTGATGTAATGGACGAGCAGCAGCAGAGGGGGGCCCACAGTGTAAACATTAAACCCCACCACCGCCGCTCCCTGATGTCAGATGTGACCCTGCACTCTGTCAGGTCTCCTTACAATTACCGACTGTAACAAACCATCAAGTCATTACCTCACTGAGTGTTTGGCGTGCTCGCTGTAGTCAGCAGGATGACCTGGTGTCTGAAACAAGTAGTGGTTGTCCATCACAGTCATGAGTGCTGGGGCAAAACAATGAGCCCAACTTATAGATTTAGTCCTGACTTTAATTCTTAAATTGACCTCGTCTTGATTAAAAAAGTACACATTATTGGTGGCCCCATTCCAATTTTAGTATAATCTGGAACTAAAACTGAATGTACCTTTTTCTCTGTCATTATTAATCATTAATGATTTAAAGCTTGTCATTAGGTTTAGTGCTCGAACCCTCCAGCTACTCTGCGTTGGTTTTCTTTGGAAACTCCGGCTTCCTCTCACAGTCAGCACAGGTCACTTGGTTAATTGGTGACACCAGAGTTGTAAAAGTGAGCGTCAGCGGTTGTTTGACTCTGTGATGAAATGGCGACATGTCTCCACTTGTGTAGCACCACGCCACAAGCCATCTGTAACAGCACTTACCTGTCAATCAAAGCTCCACGCTCTTAATCCTGCATGACTTTTTAAGCCTTAATATAATGTGAACAGGTGAGTTGTATATAAATTCACCCTCAGTACAGTTGTCATGAACGGGGAAATTAGCTACAGAGACCAAAAGTGTTTTTTGTACCAGGCTGTAAACATGTTTATTTCTGCTGTGAAACATGGGGACTTATGGAGACTGACTCACTTCTGGAGCCAGCCTCAAGTGGACGTTAGAGGAACTGCAGCTTTTTTTTGTGGCCTTTTATGCCTTTAATGATAGGACAGCTGAAGATAGACAGGAAGCAGGGCACAGAGATATGCAGTACATGGCCGTCCAACGGGATTCGAACTGGGGCCAGCTGCAGCAAGGACTATAGCCTCCACACACGGGGCGGCCGCTTAACCCACTACGCTACCGACCACCCCGAGGAACTGCAGCTTTTGACACTCCTGCATTAACTTCATTTGAAAATGAGTGTGTGTGCAGCATGAAAGTCACCTGTTACGATGCAAACTAAAGCAGTAATAATGATCTACATTAAGTAACGCTCAGTACTACTAGGTTAGAAACATGAATATGCTACAACAGCAGACAAACACAACATAGTTGTTGTGTTCTTGCAGACCTTCCAAACATCATATCATAAACTTTCCATGATTCTACAATGACCAACGCACATGCCTCATGCATTCTCTGTCTCAGATATTGAGAAGATGTCCCTTCTTCCTCCCCCGTGGAACAAAAACACAGTGTACTCTATCAAGACATTGATTTAGCGCTCGGGGGACGGGAGCTGAGAGGTCAGGCTCTTTCAGCGTATTGAGCGAAGGGACCGTCCTGTTCTGTCTGCTCTCTGGAGCGCGGAGCATCATGCGCTCACACAGCGGCTCAATGTTTGCATCTTATGCATCCCTCTAAATGTATCCCACACTGTCAGAAGACACTAAAAATAGCAGGCAGCACTGGCTGAAATGTTTCAAGGCCCTTGGGGTTGTGCGAGAGAGGCACATTTGTCCTGCTGTGCACTCACTGTTAAAGGTTTGTTAAAGGTTTGTGCTATTTTTTCCCATGTAGCAGCAGTAATGTAAGAAACCCTGTGTAGGACATAAATAAAGGACCAAAACAAAAAGAGTTTTAATGCAGAGGTGAGTGAGTACAAACAACCAGCAAGTCATCAGTACACATCGTCAGATTCATTTCCTGAGGGAAATATTTGGCTAAGCAACTAACTTACTTACTTACTTACCTAACTCTAACATTGATGAGTGCTGTGGGACCAAAAAACTAAAACAAGAAGCTATAAGACTCTACAACGCCCTGCACACTCCCTCACTCTCATTCACTGTCCATGTCTCTCGACCACAGCTTGATATCTCCATCTCAAACCATCGTACACAAACCAAATGAAACTTCTGCTTTGCAGCATAAATTGTGAGTCAGACTGATCACTGGCGTGATGTCAGGTTACATTTTTCCCAAAGTTGAATCTGCTTCAACTTCTCCACAGCTTAAACAAACTACTACCGACTCAAATGAATGGAAAAACCTGCATATGGGCTTCGATCAGATTCAATTATTTGTCTAATTTTTCCACTCTGATATATCTGATGTTGGTTTAAACAAGCCTTAAATAACCTCCGTCCACAAAGGATGTTTGGAAGCCTTTTCGTTGACTTTAGGCCTGAAGCTAACGATTGAGCGGTTCTTTCTCTTCATTCAAAGCCTTCTTTATGTTCTCCTGGTCAAAATACATAAATGCAGAGTTACAGTTAAGGCGACAGTGATCTGAAGCACATACGAATGTGGTCAGACAGTGTTCTCTTTCTGTCCACGTTACACTGTGGACATCAGATCAGATCTGACACTTCCAGCTCTGGTGTGAATCTGTCTCCGTCTGTTTCGTTACTTTACCCAGAAGAGCGAAGCTCACACGATGCACGATGTCATCTCGTCTTTGGATCGTAACGCAGGGTCGCGGGGTACGACGGCAGAAACATCTTTTATCAACGTGAGTCTGAATCAGAGGCCTTGACTGTATCGTGTAAACTAAAACTTCAGTATAACAAAGGTTTAGTCTATGCTATAGGACAAAACAGGATAAAGTAGAGGACATGTTGCTTTGGTAAATAAGGGGCTGTGTGCAGGGAAAGGAAAGGGTCAAAAGCTAATATTTACCCTCACTGTAGAGTCTGTTTGGGTTTCGGGCACTTCGTCCAAAGTCTAGATACTAAAACTGTCCCTGAGCTCGTCATTTCACTTGCCTGCCAGTCGAAACCGAAACAGGCAACGCCACGAGAGTGCAAACATAAATCCCATTTGAGAAACCTGACCCCACAGGTGGTGTTTGACCTCGGATTCTTACACGCATGTGATTTTTTTTTGTTGTTGCTAGAAATGAAGACAGATACGATGCTCCGAGTGTCTCTGCAGAGGATTATAAATCCTGTTGACGCACGTCGCCAAGGCTGGGAAAAGCTTTCCCACCTAACCCTGTCAGAAATACAACACACACACACACACACACACACTGATATGGACTCACTGTCCTCCCACGTTTGACAACCTTTGTGTGTGTGTATGTGTGTGTGTGTGTGTGTTGTGTCTCCACAGGCAGAGATAAAGCCGGTGCCAGCGGCGGGGAGGGCAAACGAGGAGGACGCTGGATTAAATTTACTGGGATGAGGGTGGGTGAAGTTTTCAAGGATTAGACAATGAATTAGCTCAATCAGGGATAAGAGACATTTATAAAGTCCTAATGTTAATACCACCATGTCATATAACAGCTCTACCCGTCATGTTTATATGACACCTATGTGGAAATATTTCTGCTTTTAATCCTCCATCTGTGCTATTCTTAGACACGTGGATTCACTGTCCTATCACATGGACCTTATTGCATGTACAGCAGTGTCAGCACTTTTTTAAAGCTATAAGCTTATGCTACATGTAGTTACAGTGAACACTTCTAAATCTGAGGCTGCAAATAGAGACACGAAGAAGTTTAATTTGGGTTGTGTACGGTGGTTTGAGATAGAGAGAGCAAGCAGTGGTCGACAGACATGGACAGTGAATGAGAGTGAGGGAGCGCTGGTATCAATAAAGCCGGTTGATCAGCAAAAAGTTCAAGTTAAAGCTTCAGATTTAAGAGCACACTACAGGACAGGTTATAGCATCTTATAGCTTCTTGTTTTAGTATTTGCAGCGGGTGACTATTTTCTGCATACAGTACACACAAAAACAGCAAAAAATAACAAAGTTAGCGACTAAGTGGTGAACAGAGTAAGTAAGTTAGTTGCAAAAAAGCAAAATATTTCCCTCAGGACTTTATAGACAGGTGTAAAGAGCTAAAAGGAAGAAAGAATATTGGAGATTTATTGATCAGATCAGAGGCGTGTAGATAATTTTCTATATCAGCTTTAGAAGGTGAACTTACTTAAATATCGTGCTTACAGACAAATAAATGCTGCTTTACTTGGCTTGGGGAGTTTAACCAGTCACCTGTGAGATAGTTTCGGTCTTCATCACCCTCCACCCACTCTTACTCTGCACTCAACCCCCGACTCACATATTCAGAGAATGTTTTTATTGCAGTCGTAATGGGAGGGCGGCGGTGGCGGCGGTGGAGGGGTCGCTCGGCTTCACTAGCCTGCAGATATCACGCTGACCTACACACGTCAACTTCACAATTGACGTGCATACTTTTGGGATGATGCACGAGTTAGCACAACATTTGTGGGTGCAGATACCGAGAGTTGACAATGAGGACCAGAACAAACATACATGCACATTCCATGCAGTGGGGGTGGGGAGGAGGTGAAGGAGAAAGAGAAGAGGGGGGTGTTTGTTTTGTTGCGCCTGAGCCTCCCGCCCCCCGGTTATGCGACCTCCACGGCCGGGAAGGATCAGTGATTACAATCAACACTAATCCCTGATACATACCAGCAACACATATTCTAATCCCCCGCTGTGACAGTCCTGATGCGAGATGTTGGACGTGGGTGATTTATGACTCAGGAACAACCAGTGACCTGTGATGGGACACACAATAACCCGCCGACTGAGAGCTGCTGTGGACGTTTCACCAAAAGGTAAACATCTTAATTCATGCTAATGGACTTCGGATGTGCTCAGGAAGTAACAATAAACTTTGAGCCTTTCAGGGCGCAGCCAGTCGCCCGTAACTCGGGTAATAGTAGCTGATGGACTTTGGGGAGGGGAAACAGGTTTTCAAGGTGTCCTGTTGTTTGTGCGCACGACATCAGTTACAAGGCAACTGCTTGCTCAGGAGCTTTTCACTGACACACTTTAACCTTGACTGCCAGACGACACATAATAATAATATATGGTTGTTATTAATAGCACAAGTCAGAGCCCATACACCAGCCCCAAGTGGTGAGATCATATAGTTCAGTCGTGGGCTATTTTTACACCACTGTTCAATACATATTTAAGATAACTACACACTGCAAGGAGTAATATTAACCTGAAAAATAAATATAATGTCAACCCAAGCAGAAGAGTGGAGTGGTTCTGACGGTGAAGGACGAAAAACCTCCGTTGAACTGAATTTGGGCCCGAGGACAGTGAGCCAGCCAGGCATGCGATCTTCCTCTTCTCTTCTCTCACAGACCTTGCTCAAAGGCACAAAAGGCCAGCTGTGACTGACCAGCATCAGTCCTCGATCTCTGGCCTATCACAGCAAAACCTGAACCAGCACTGACAGGCAGAGAAAATCAATAATAGTTTACGATTGTTATATAAAAAGGTCCATTAGCCGCCTATCTCCATACGCTCCTGACCCAAACTTTTAGTGGCCACACATGGGCAAAGCGATATGAATTTTGCATCACGCAACACTCATAACAACTGCATTCAAGACCTGCAGTTAATAATTTAGCACATGTACCCGTCAGTTATGAAAGTGAGTGCCGAGGGCAAGTCCAATCAATGTTACATATGTGAACGTACGTATGTACATGACAAGGATTTAAAAAGGAGCATTCAAAGCATTTGGATACACACAACGTGAAACATTCATGTAAAGTAAACATAAATTTAGTCTGTTGAAGGAAACTCCAGGTACCTGTGCAACAAAAGTCATGTTTATTATTATTTGTATTTTTTAAACCAATTGTCTGGGCTCTTATTTTGGTGAAAGGGTATCAGGTGATAGCTTTTTTTTTTTACATTTATACTGTTATTGACTGGGTTAGCGTCAAGCTGCAAACTCCGAGTCTGTGGAGCGAAGCCGACGTGGAAGTGCCAAAAACTGCAGTTCCTCAAACGTCCACTTGAGGCTGGCTCCAGAAAAGGTCCATCTTCATAAGCCCCCATGTTAAAATGTCCAACTTCATAGCAGAAATAAACAGCCTGGTACAAAAAAAGTCACATGTTCAAATCTGCTTCGATTGACCGGTAGGTGCTGTTACAGATGGCTTGTTTGCACAACTAAGCGGCGTTTGGCGCTAATGATCCACGTCTTTGCCAGAAGTAGCAGGACTACCAACATGGTGGCACCACACCATACGGCTCTTGAGAAACCTGACCTGACTGCATCTGGAGAGTCAGACTAGCTACTCACCCAAATGCACTGCGTGTATTCTGTGTATCTAATTAACATGTTGAATGTATTTCCACCCTCATAAAATATTTAAATCCTGCATTGCAAACTCGATAGGGTGCTTTTAATTAACGAAAACATTCACTGTACTGAGACATCTTTCCCTAAAAGTGATAGATTTGACTTTTACAGTAATCCGAGCGGCTGTTTCTTGAAATAAATGCTGAACAGACAAAGCAAAAAGCAAAAAGAGCCACATCTTCCCAGACTTCATCAAAAAGAAAGCAATCTGCTCGCTGTACTGTTTGACACTCGAGTCGTCTCTCTCTCTCCAGAATTGATTATTGTGATCTTCTAAATGGATCTGACCATACGAGGGAGGCGGCGTGTCCGCTGAGCTGCACGGCAGAGTTGACAAAGTGCCAGGTGGCTTGCGTGAACACATGGGTACAAAGCCAGGTATGACAGCTGGTGCCCGTATAGACTCACAGCTACAAGCATGACCCCATGTTGCTACATTAGCCACGTGGATGGCATATCAAAACAAAACAATATCCCCGTGCACCCAGAACACATGCACACATAAACACAGACAGCTAACAATATTAAATGATATAACAAACAATAATATATAAAAACATTGGTTGTTTTATGGTTTTATCACCCAGTACAGTGGTAAATATACAGGATATGGACAGAAAACTCATAAAGCTCAATGCAAGAAACCCACAAAGAGGAAAATCAATATGTTTCAGATGATAATGGAAAAGAAGCAGCTCTGCTGTATTTATAACCTCTGCTGGCTGACACAGGATTGATATGAAGTTATTTTTTGGAAGATATTTTGAGAATTAAGTGACAAAAAATAAGATAAATTAAGATAATTAAAACATAATTTTGATCTTTTTTATGTCTGGTCATCGTTTCTGTCGATTATGATCTTGTACCGATGAGGCAGCATCAATAAAATGAAGTTAAATGAGGCAACAATCACAAATGGTCAGATTATTTTACAGGTAGAGATCTGGATTGGCCAAACTTAATTAGATGTGACAAAGAAGGTAAACTGTAAATTTATCACCCGGTGTCTGTTGCCAACATCCATCAAAGTTAAAGTTACCGTAGTCGTGTACCCGTACATGGTTTTTCTGTGCAGTGATGGATTATTACTGACCGTGCACTTTCTGTTCTACCTCTGAATTAACTGATTTAGATGACATGAATAAAGCGTTGGACTTCTGAGACTTTAGTTCTGTGGTCGTGTTTGCTGATCTTAGCATTTGCTTTGGTCATTATCATGACCCATTGTACAGGTTAGGATAAAAAAAAAAAGATGATTCCATGATCTGGCAGCTATCTGCAGTATAAAAAAGTTGGATTAATATGAATATGTTACTTTGTTTGACTCCTTTTTCTGCAGATCGGCTGATCTCTGTAACGTCACCGCCTCATTTCGGCCCAAATACCAAAGCTAAATTCTAGTTTTGGTGCATAACGTTACACAAATCGAAGAAAACATTACTCGCAGCGCCGGTCCTGGCCACATTTGCGCCCATTTAGGTGAAATGGATACACAAAGGCGATCTGCTACCGTACTTCTTTTGCTGCTATGTCGACAGCATTGTGGCGAAATGTGTTGTCTGTGCCACCCTTTGGATGCTGTGTACGGTGTTTATATGTCACTGAAGAGAATATGCCAATATACTGTATCTGTGTCTATAAATAAAGTTTGATGTCTTTTCTCCAAAGGTAATGCTACATACTCCATCTGAGCTGCGTGTACTATATGCAGTACAGGCTTACATAAGCACGCTGAATGAAGCCAGTGTAGTGTTACCATTGTGTATTCTTTTCACTGTACCATCTGGTGTCTTGCACTCCTCCACCCCCTTCCACCTCCATCACTCTCTCACTTTCCTTTCTTTGTTTACATTTTTCTTCCGTCACTCGGCGGGAGTCACGTTGACGGTGACTGTGCAGATGTGACGATGACTTTTCTTTTTTTTTTTTTTGGCTGCATATGCTTGGCCCTTTTGTGTCAGCAACACAGCGGCGATTGTAGCTAAACAAGGACAATAAAGTGTTGTTGGCGAATCACAATGAGAACAAGCAATGTTCAAATCTACAAGGTGGGGGGGGTGGATTAAAAGCTGCACCACAACAGTTCTTTTTTGGTGTATAATAATTAAATAAGCTGTCTAATCTCTGCTCTATTATTTCTGCTTACTGTGCAGCGATGCCACAGAGAAATGAATGGATTCTCAGACAGTGTCTGAAGAGGGCTTTGGCACAATAACGTAGATCAATGTCCTCATCTATCCGCCTGCCTGCAGGGATCTCAGCAGGTTTCTACAGCAACTAACTTTACAGGGCACCCGGGTTTTCAGTATGACGCCTGCACTTTACATTACTGCAAGATGGGGAAGTTCATTCTCAAAACTTTCAAGTGATCTGTGTCAGTGTAGCTGACTATACTCTGGAGTGCACCTTGTAGCCTTCCTTTCACCGTAACACTTAGTCATTTATCTTCTGAGTAGCTACCCCTCCTTTCATATTTCCCAGAGGGCTGAGAATATTGAATCAAGGATTTCATGCAGCTGACCAGCCCTCTGCCTTATTGCCTGCAAATGGATCTACATTCAGACTCATTAAAAGAGTACATAAAATAAACATGAGCGGTAATATCATACATGTAGCTCTGTTTGATCTGGCACTCAAAGCCGTGAAGCCTCCACCTCTCCTGACCCGACGTCGTTCAGCAAGATCGGCATGCATCCTTACGTAACAAAGTGCCAGATGACCGCAATTAGACCAACATCTGCCGCGCTTTGATTGAACGCACGGCTTCTTAGATTTCACGTCCGAGCTCCGAGGAGTTTGAAAAGAACACATGCTCGTTGTCAGATTTTAAACTGAGGCAATTTACGAGCAGAGGGAGAAAAAAATTATAATAAAAGGGCCACAAGGTTCAATTATCGAGTATGTATAATTGCGTGCTGACGAAAAAGTCACATTACTTAATATAATAATTGTCACCACACAAAGTAGATGTTCTCAGGTATGAACTAGTGTCAATGCAGTGTATGGTCCAAAAATAGTACATGGACACTCCTCTCTGCATACTTTTGGTTTATTGGGTTATTTTTATGAATGAGGTCCCTTCAGCTTCCAGTATATTCTGTCAGAAATACTTGTAAGAATCAGAATCAGGCGCTGCAGCGAATTACGTTTTATTTCTCTGATTAAGCTTTCTCGATCTCTCACTCTCATTCACTGTCTACATCACTCAACCACTGTTGTCTCTTCCTCTCTTTTAAACACAAACCATATTAAACTTCTTTATATTTATATTTTGCAGTGTAAATTGCGATCTGGACTCAGATTTAGAAGCTGGTTCATGAAATTGAAGTATCAGAGTTTAGATTGTCTCCATTTCAGACACATTTCAGGCCGACTGTGGAGGTTTGACCGATCCAAGCGTCTGATTATCGGCTGCAGCGTGACGTCAGGTTGCAGTATTCTAAAAGTTGGATCTGGCTCAACATTAGGTCGCTGCGTTTTTTGGTGGATTCTCTCTAAATGTAACGGTAGATGGTTGAATAGCTTCGGGACAGCCCTCCTCACCTCACCTTTCCAACACTGGATAAGGAGGGCCAGTGTCCAATCATTTCTGTAACGGCGTTCAAAACCTCTTCATGAAGGAGGAATCAGGGTTTGAACTTCTATCTCACCAATGTCACCTTTCGTGTGAACAACAGTGTGCAAGATTATGAATATCTACCAGGAGAGACTAAAAATGTTTCCTTGAATCAGATTTTTCTACCTTCCAGTGTGGCCAATATGGTCGGACATTAAAACTCAAGCATACATGACCCTTAGTTCCAGTACAGCTTACAATGTTGTGTACAACAATGCCATCGTTTGTTGGTTTTACCTCGCTTTGGGGGTTGGAGTAGCCACACATGTCACATCAGGCCAAGGGACGGGCTGATGGCAAGGACTCTCCATGATGACTGAAGTCCGGTGGGAGGTGGTGGAGGCTACTCATCCTTCCCCTGGGGAGACAGAAACACAGAGGGAGTAATTTCAATTATAGTCAGATACTGCCACAGCAGCTCCCCACTGCATCTCCAGACACAGCTAATCAAATTAAGTCAGACAAAGACTGGACGCACTCAGTTTGAGAGGGAGGAAGTGGGTGTATATAAGCTATAGAACACATCACATGTGTTGTTTAGTGATGTTTTTGTAGCTTATATAACTAAAATCATTCATGAAACAGTTGACTATGTTGCAAAATATACTTCCAGTCTACAATATACGCCACTCCCAATGATCGTCCACCAAATGATTCACATTTTGACTCTTCTGTCAGCTTCAAACACGACAGTAACCCGATCAGTTTGGGGTGTGATCATCCAGGGATTATGGATTTCTCTTTTTGAAGATGATGGTCTCTGGGTAGCTTTGTTATCCACAGGTCCCTTTTCAGATGTCACTTCAAAGATGTGTGCAATCTGGGCCAGAGGGGTTTTAAGCCTGGCTTGACCAGGCACACTTCTGTGCCCCCTTTTCATGTTTGGCACTTCATTTCTCTCCCTGACAAGCAGTAGGAGCAGGCTGTGGGCCCCCCGAGCACTAATTACAGGTCACCATGTCAACTAAAAGGGGGCTCTCCACACTTTCAAACCTCACGGCTGACATCATGAAGGGGGAGGACTCACATACAAGCGATCCATCTTAATAAACGTGGTTTATTATCACGGCACAGCTGGTGTCTTACATTTTTTCTGACTTATGTAACAGGGCTTCAGTGTCATCATTTCATCTTGGTTTCCCTGCTAGCTACTCGAGCTCAGGTTTCAATTAGTAATTAAAGAAAGAGGTCTCCTTTATTACTTGTTTATTTTAGGCCACCTATGATTCAATATTCACTGTTCTAATAACTACAAATAAATCTTCTAATGCACAATTTCCTTTTGATACATTTCAAATATTCATATGCACCTTCTTCCATTTTCTATGTATGCATCTTGACTTGTTAGTACTTGCTTTTCATATTCTGCTTCCGCTTAACATGTTTGTTATGCACCAAAACACCAAAGCAAACTTGATTCTGATCAGCCAAATGGTAATAATAAATATGATTCATATTAAATAGCATATTATTATGAACTTTCCTCTTGTAGTCGACACCATTTAAAGGTCAAGTATGTATCATTTAGGAGGATTTATTGGCAGAAATGTAATATTATATTCATAACTATGTTTTTATTAGTTTAAAATGTGTAAAAAAAAAACAAAACTGTAATTTCTCCTTCATAACTGAAACAAGAGTAAGAGGCGAGGGGTATTCAGTCTGTTGCAATCTTTAATCTCAACTTTTTCAACTCATTTAGTCTGCCATAATATTCGTATGTGGCCATTTAAAATCTGACCTCTCATAAAGTACAAAGTCATCTCATGGTAGGCTGCATTATGATAATTGTATGTCTGTATGATATCATATAATTTGGTGTTTACAGCCTTTGGCATCCTTCCTTTATCCTTGTGTGAGGTGATTTATTACAGGGTTACAACATTTTTCATATGGTCCAAAAAAATAAAAGGCTATATATAAAGGCTCACCCAGCTGCAGGGTGTGTAAAAATAAACCTGTCCTACATCACAAAACTGTTTCTGACCACGCTTTTAATACATACGGGCGACGCCGTTACTATTTCTCCCCTCGTCGACTTCCCAAATTACTGCTGCAGAGAGAGTGATGTGTCAGTAGAGAACGAGGCAGTTCAAAGAGCCGGCTCTTTTAAGTGAACGATGGGAGCCGGCTAACGTCCCAGAGACATTTATTTTTATTTTTTATTTTTTGTTTTGTTTTGTAAAGTAAAGTAATACAGTGTGCTACTGGTGCTCCATGCAGTGACTGAATGTCATGTGCGTGCTGTGCATCCAACAGTCAAGCTGTCCTTTTAAAACAAATTTAATTTATTTATTTCTATGCTTAAGTGCGTATAGGTGTTTCTATTTGCTTTGTGTAGCAGAGCGGTTCTACAATAAGGGCAGTGCATTCATTGGGTGGTTTCAGAGAGTTACAAGGGTCTGTAAATGCAATGAAAACGATTGGCTACATCAATTTATTGATATTAGAAAATGTCATTTTTTTAGTTTTGAATACGTAGAAAGGATGTATTGTATATTATTTGTATATATATATTTTTTGTATATTTGTTTCTTGTTTTGTTTTGTTTTTTTGATTGATTGATTTATTATTTAAATGTTTGTGCTGTTGAGGGTGGGTGGGGGGTGTTTGTGATGTTACTGTCCTTGTGATTGTATGCTTTCATTAAAAAAAAAAACAATAAACATAGTGTTAAAAAAAAGAAAAAGAAGAAAGAAATGATATATGCATAATTATACAAATCATCAGTCAAAACAGTGCTAAAGTTGGCTGAATTATAAAAGTGGTAAAATGAAGAGCCGTTTGGGAGCCGAAAGAGTCGGCTCTTTTTTGGTGAGTCAAATGATCCGACTCCCTAAAAAGAACCGAACTTCCCATCACTACGGTCCAGTCCGGCTCTGTCGGGAGGAATGGAATGAGAGGCAGCCGTGGGCGATACCAACTTTGGCTTCTATCAGGAAGGAGGGGGGACTCCGGAGAAATTATTTGGATTGAAGGGCATAAACGCACAAACGAATACGTTAAAGTATACAAGTGAGTATATTTTAATCCACATTGTCACTGTGGATATATATATCTGCGCTGGTGTTGTTGTTAACAACATATTCATCTTCATCCCGGTTCGCCACCCCTCTTTTCCGCGCTTCCACCCGCCGCACATGTATTCCTATGTACTTGTTAGAGCTCCAGCGGGGACAGAATGTGGCTCTCGTCGAAGGCGGCAGATCGACGACTCTTCCCCGCAAGTTAACTCAAGTCTTCCCCCTCCTCCTCCTGGTCCTCCTCAAACTGTGGATTTCTTTTTTTTTAAAACTTTAATATATATATTTTTTTCGACAGAATAACCCGTTTGGATTAACATTTTTAAAAAAGGAATAACTTGTTTTTCCTCTTTTTTCTTTTTTAAAAAAAGGTGAGTTTTGCTTTTTAACGGTTAACGGTTACGACTTTTTGAAGCTAGCTTTAGTAACTGCGACATCGTCTCGACAGCAACTCGAACGAATGCTTTTAAAAACGACATTAATAGCATTTTAATGTCATTTAAAACACGTTTATATGTATATTTAAAGTGTTTTTAAGTCGTGTTGCTTCACCCCCGCGGTGATGCTTTAGCCAGGATATTTCTGAAGGAGGGAATGTGGCCACGAAATATGAGTAACCGAGCCGAGTTTGTACTGTTAGCTGAGCCTTTATGTCTTTATTGTATTCACTTTTAATTTTAATTTAGACATAAAGAAGGTTAGTGGAGTTGTGTTTGCTGTCTTTATTACCGTGTAACTTCATCACATCTGTGGTGCTGGTGCCTGAGCTGAGTTACTATCTTTAAGTTGATGTCTGTTTTAACCATGAACTTTTTTCTGGGACACACATTCCTCACTTGTTATTGTTGTTTAGTAACCATGCCGATGCTTTCACCGCCTTCAAACTGCATGTAGATGTCTTCAATGTGTTAATCAATACTGCTTCTTCTTCTTTTTTCTCCTTTTCTCTCCTGAACAAACTGCAAAAGTTGTTGTCTTAGTGCTGAGGAATGCCAACAATTTCCCCCTCTCTCTCTCTCTCTCTCTTGTTTAATATTAGACCAGAGAGCAATCAGGAGGAGAAAAAAAAGGGGGATTTTTCATGTTTTTTCTCACTTTCATGATGTGCATCATCGTTAATTTTACCCCTCATGGTAAATGACCCTGTTTCCAGTTATGTCAGAGCCAGATGTTGAACACTCCCTGGAGCTGTTGCCACTTCAGAAAAGAGGATGCTTTGCCTCCTGAGGTTGTACCCTCTCCATCCATACACTCTTACACGTGTATGTGTATGTAATATAATGTCATAAACATTGTTGGGATGAACAGAGCGTGAGTGACGTCAGGCCATGTTGGCTGTAACTACCTCTCTCTAAAGATGTGGATCGTTGGCGGACCAGGTGACACCTGGTTGTTCTGTGACAGCACCTACCTGTCAATCAAAGCGTCCACGCTTTTAATTCTTTATAACTTTTAAGCCTTAACAGGTGAGTTCTGACGTTTGAACATGGGGACTTATGGAGACTGACTCACTTCTGGAGCCGGCCTCAAGTGGACGTTAGAGGAACTGCAGATGTTTAGCGCTTGGCTTCATTTTTCCTCAGAGGTTGCCACTTGATCCCACCTCTGGATTTTTTTTAACACTTGAAACTCATCCGGTACACATGCTGCGTTCATCAGCTACCTCGCGTGTTCCCCCGTGTGACATGTCATCCAGGTCTTTCTCTCTCTCTCTGAAAAGAAAAACAACTTGTGCTTTTGTGATCGTGACACCAGCTCGGCTCGGTGGTGGTGGTGGTGGTGGTGTGTGTGTGTGTGTGTGTAACGCAGTGAAGTGAATGGGAGATGGTGCAGGTGCTGTCTGGACAGGAAGAGCGCTGCCGGAGTAGGAAACAAAAAAGGAAACGTGCGAACAAAGATGGTTGGTGTGTGTGTGTGACTCATTCAGATGAATCTGCGCAGGAATGTGTGATGGGATGGTTCATAATTGCACAAGGCATCCCCCCTCCCACATATAACTTTATATGAGTAATGGATTTTTTTTATTATAATCTGGAGCCTTCTCTTCCTTCATGAAAACACTTATATTACTTGTTACACACGGGCTCCAGCGGACGCTGCGTCTGTTGTTTTCTCTGAATTTATCAGCAACAAAACCTCAGTTGAGTCCTTCGCCTCTGGGCTGGCTTCCTTTGATGCTGACACTCTGCTGTGAATACAAAAAAAAAAGTGCTCGACGCACTACCTGAGTCGAAGAAGAAAACATCTGCGGTGCTGTGCAGCGGGTAACTGGAGATAACCTGTTATACCTATTTTACATAATCGTCTCCTCACAATGCAAATTATCCCAGGGAAGCGTGCCAGCATTGTATTTGCATACGGCCTCAGAAGCTGCTTTATGTATGTTTTTTTTTTTTACATGAATTTATCACTCAATCCTGTTGCTAGAAGATAATGTGAGTGTCTGGACAATGTGAGTGAGGAAGGAGGGTGGTACAGGTCCATGAGAAAAGACGAGATTACTGAAACTTTATCTTGTGCCGTCCGATTGCATGCGTTATCTCCGCTGTGTCTACACTAAATATGGGTGTGTACGCAGTCAGATGTTCTTCTTAGTGTCATTTATACAGGTGCCCAGGGCTACACACTCATATCAGTTTATAATATCTGTTCCATGTAACTGCTTTTGGATGCAAAGTTTGATCTGCTTTTAAAGAACTGAGGGAAAGAGCTTTCCAGAGAGGTGGCCGTCTGTTTTTAAAGTGTTGCATGCTCGTTCTGCAACTCTAACAGTGTCCTCACATCTGTGTCAAGTGCACCAAAGGGGGCTGAAGTAAAAAAACAAAATAGGTCAGGTCTTCCTGCATTTGTCTCCCCTTCTCCCTTTTCCTTGGATTGTGTTTTTTCCTCCGCTCGCTTGGCCTCCTCGAGTCCTTTCAAAGGAAGTTGACCAGAGAGACTTAACATGCCAGTATCCCCTGAGGATATTCTCAGCTTATCTCACCACAGCTCTCGGTGCTTCCTGTAGGATATTTTGTTGATTTCGGTCAGATTGGTAGCAGGTAAGATGTGTTACTGAGGCTCAGGTTCAGCCCTGGGTCAGAAACACAGTTTAGGAATAGCTCTTAGTGGCTTATTTATATCTCAGTCTCACAGTTGTAATTCCAGTTGTACGTCTTGTCAGGCTACAGGAAACGTTGGCTAACAAAGGGACGAGGAGAGGTGAACTCACTCAGTGAGCTGTTACATCCTCTGCCAAGTTTCAGGCGTTTACAGGTATTTTGTTGGGAGAACTTTCTGCACAGTTGAAGACACACCGGGTTTCAAACTTGTGACTCTCCTCAGGTGTGACAATGTAAACAATAGCAGACAATCCTCTTTACAAAAGCTGCACACAGGAAGCCGATCGGATCACCTGCAAGCCAATCCTATTCACTCCGTCACCGGAAGGACCGTCGCCCGAGACAAAACAACAGGGTTTGGTTCGGGGTTCGTTATAATTGCAGCTCGTTTTTTAACCCTCTCCTTTAAGCCCGCATGCACTATTTCAAGCATACGTAATGGTCGGGTTGACGTCTCCGCGGTGCAGTGCAGTGCGATTGCTAGTTTTGTGGCGTTACTCATGCTCGCAGTCCAAGTCTGAATGCAGGGCGGGGAGGGAAGGGAGCGACTACCGACTCTGTCCTAACATGTCTGTGTGTGTGTGTGTGCATGCACTCTAACTCCTCACTTACAGCCACATGGAAGCCAGATGTTGTGGATGTTGAAATCATTTTTCCATATAGGTAACTGAGCAGAAGAAGTGAGGACTCATTGAGTTAGAGCTACATATTTCACCCGCTCATTCACGATAAAGAAAGTGATTCACAGGGTGGGAAAAGGTTTAATTCCATAAAAATCTGAATTCATTCATAGGAAATGCCATTTCAAACGACCTGTAGCTGTGCTGCATTGTAGATAACAAAGGATTTTGCTGGTGCAGCACAGACAAGCACAGCACTTTTTCCCCCTCTCTGACTCCAGAACACATTTAACAATTACATTTATCCACTGATGATGATCAGTATTCTGCTACAGGCTGCAGGCGTGCTTCAGAAGCCGCATCATCTCATTTTGTCTGATTTATTTTGGTTATGTTTCATATGCTCACATCATTCATCAGACCTGAAACATGAGCTTCACACAGCCTGAAAACAGTTTTCTACTTTTTGACCAGAGAAACTTGATTTCAGAATCCAGAATAAAGCCACCAAACGTCCAAGAACAAATCCTGAGATTCACGCCGCTGACGTTTGAACATTTATCTGTCCATAAAACCTTCATAGCTGGTGCCACACGTCTTAAACTGTAAACATCTGGGCAGTTGTTTTGTTGTCTCTGAGTGAAGCTTTCACTGTCACTTTCATAATTACATCCTAATCCAGAAGGAGAATACTTCATCACACTGGAAGGCGCTCCGTTTTCTTAATCTGGAATAATTCCTGGACAACAGATGCGAGGATGATTGAAAGTCTTTTTCCTGTGAGATATCCTCTCCTGTGAATTCAGATGATGTATGGTAAATGTTACCGTGTGAGTCCAGGTTTGAGTCGCGTGAGGCCACCCACCGTCCCGTCCCTCCTCGACTTTCTTCTTCTTCTGTGAATTATATAACAGCGGCACAATACGCCGCTGTGTGCAGGCCCGACCTTCGGCGGTTAATGAGCGTGACATCTGATGAAAGAGGGCGCCCGGGCGTTTACTTCTCAGATGTTGGATTTGTATGAGCAAAGATATAGATTATACTTAGCGTGAAAGGAATATTATATTTAGTGGGTTGGCCTGTGTTGTGGATAATTACCATAATTCGAGATAAGACGTTTAAAATCTGGTTTAGGTTCTCAGACTTTCAGTTTGACTCCGAGCCTTGTTTACCCTCGCTGCGAGCTCACTCGAAATAGACATACAAACATCTGCTAGATCATCTTATGGGCAAAGGATCATGGGAATCAGTCCCCCCCCCGCCGCCTCTCAGATTAGGCTTAAAGGCTACACACACACACACACACACACACACACGCACAGCATCCAGGTATTTATGGGGGAGCTTTAAACGTGCCTCCAGGCTCTATTAATATCAGCAAGTTATTTGTTGACAGCGCCTATAGTCTGTTGACAGCAGTGAAAGTCAAATATAAGACAACATGATCGGAGTCAGAGTAGCTTTATTCGCCAAGCATAACACACATAGGAGCTCGTTTCCGGTGCGTAATGACAGCCACTTCCCGGCATCATGACAAGCCAGCCAGAAGCCCAGAAATAGATGTTTAAGATGATCCAGAATTAGTGGTTTGGGTGGTCAAGCATGTCGCCCACTCGTGCGCTTTTTCCTGTTTATTTTTTGACACTCGGCTCCTCCTTTTTAGAGCGTCACCGGGTTAAACGGAGAAGAAGAAGAAGAAGAAGAAGAGGAGGGAAATCTCAGCGTGAAGGCTAATGCCATCTCGTGACCAACGTGATTTAGAGCCACTCGTTAGCTCAGCGACATTTCTCATCAGCTGAATAAACAGATCTCTTGGCGGGCGGTGAGGAAAAAGAAAAAAAAAAGAGCAGTTCCCGCTCTGATCCAGTCGTTGGCACGATTTATGAAAGTTGCGGAGGCCTTTAAATATTTCAGCGAGGGCAGTTTGTGTCAGCATGTGCAGCCCGTGAAACAGGCTTCCTCCCATATGACCGCTTTGTCTTTCTGTTGCGTCCATCGTAAAGTCTTTTTAAACTCCTACAGAAGTTCAGCTGAGAGGAGAAATGTCGTGAATATAGAGGAGTCATTGTGTGAGTGTTGGCGTATTCTTTATTTTGTCAGATGGAAGTTTTAAACCCTGACAGCAGGTTTGAGGAGTGTTTAGTTAACTGGAATCTTTTAAAGATCTAAGTATAGTTTGGTTCGTCTTGTCCAGCTCGATCTTGATGTTAGTCAAAGTCTCTTAAAGCCAAAGTAGCCTCTTCAGATTGTCTAATTTTGTCCCAGCAACAACCCAGACCCCCCAAAATATTCAGTTTACTGTCACGTCACAACAAAAAGTAGCAAATGTTTGGCATTGTAACATATTTTACTGACCGAAATCACTTAAATTGATGAGTGGTTTAACTTCTAAACACAGCGCACGTCATCCAAAGTGCTTTATCGTACGGAGAGAGAGGCAAATTAATATAAAAATGATATACTCATGACAAAGAGAGAGACAGCAAGTGGAATGTGGCTCCGTTTATTAGTCCAAAGTCATTAGTCAGATGTTTTCTCTGACTAACAGTCCAAAGAGACACATAGGATACAGAAAAGCAGCTAATGCTGACAATACAGAAGCTTAAACCGAGCAATGTTTGGTATTCATGCTTGAAAGTGGGTTTAAATAATAGTTGGATGATGAAAATAGTTTAAAAACTCTGTGACGAACTGACGCCCCGCGTACAGACAGATCACGGAGCAGATGGGTGAGGTGTCGTCGTGTTTTCGGACGCTGTCAGAGGAGGATGCAGTTTTTTTTCCCCTGCTCGTTGTGTGCATCAGGAATCAAAGGCCGCCGTTGTTGGAATGAGAAGCAGATGTTAGCGAGGAATTCTCCTGACTGCAGCACTTTTCTCTTTTTTCATGGCTAAGCTTCGAAACGCTGCCTCCCTCCCTCCCTCCCTCTCTCTGCTGTATATATCGACCCTGTACTCTCTTCTCTTTTTTTAACTTTGACACGTACCGCACCTGAAGCTATTCTTAAATTAGCGCGGTGACAGCCTCCCTCTGTCGGTCTGCTGCTCTTCGTCTCCCTGAGCAGAGGAAGTTTTTTCTTTTGGCTCCCAACAGTTGGACATGGAGACTCTCTCCGCCCCGCTGATGTCAATGGAGGAGGGAAAGAATGAGAAGAGAGAGAGGTGTAGTTGTGACAGAGGCCCTTTCTCTGTAGCCCAGTGTGGGCTTTGGTGTCATGCCTGACTCTGAGGTTTGCCACGTTGACAGAATCCCTGTTCGAGGCTGAAAGGCAGGAGGAAGCCCGGCTCGCCGCTCTTTGTGCGTGCACGGACTTCAGCGTTGCATCACACTTTGCACGGCAGCGAAAGGGGGATGGAAAGCAGCGGTAATTTCATTATCCAGCACTCTGTTCCCTCCCAGTACACAGCGTGTAAAGAGAAACCAACCCTTTCATTTCACAGTGGTGATGTCTCATGTATGGACCAGACATGACACAACAGACCTTTAAAGCCATCAATAATGACTACACTCAGTTATGTCTGAGACCAACACCGGCATCGGCTTTCATCGTTAACATCCAGCAATGTAATAAACGAGTCCTAACTAGAACGTGTCTGCGGAAATCTGGAATCATATTTCTGGATAAAAAAGCAAGATGAGACGACTTGAACTGAGCCCACGCTTCAAGGCCCATTAACCTTTCTGCAGGGAGATTAAGCTGGATGTGTGAATTGATCCACCTTATACACAGATTTCAAAAACCCACAACAAATAGCCTAACTCTCAAAATGCTTCTTTAAGCTTTTTAAAACCATTTTGGAGCTTGCAGACGAGTAATCCTGCGACTGCGGCTGCCATCACGAGATCAAGCGAGGATCCGTCTCGTCAGGCTTCAAAGCCAGGCGCTGCCAAACGGTGTCGAGCGAGGACGTGCGAGCGAGGTGTGTCGAAAACAAACATCAGCATTGGAGATTTTGTTTGACGTGTCCGCTCTTCTCCCGACTGGTTTCAGTTGGTCTGGTTGAAGTTCGCCCGTGGTAGACAGATGGTCTATCAACCCTTTTTTCAAACTGTCTCCAGCAGCATCGTGGTTCTGTGTAACCGTCCGGTGCAGACGAAGAGATACATCAGCTGGATATTACTAAGTTTGAAGATACCTCAGAAGATATCCACGTCAGCAACATCTCCATCATTTCCTGAAAGCCTCTCCGTCTAAACTAGAAGAAAACAACAAAACCTCTTCTTCATATCATGTAATACAGTCACGGTTTTGTTAGTTAGTGTCCCAGCTGATGAGTCCTGCTCTCCATCACTCTGGAGATTGTTCTCAACAGGTGACATCCAGCGCTAAACTACAGGTATCTGCGCTGAGGCGGCAGCTAACCTGCTGAGTATAAATCCAGCTTTAGTTGGACACTTTTCTGTCTCTTGCCGTCTTGTATCTGACAACAATCCGACAAACAAAATCTTTTAAAAATAGATATTATATCTGTCCCAGCTCATTTACTGGCATCACTCTCTGTCTCTGGGGGGGAAGCGAGTGATGGAGGAGAGCGATCTCACTTCTAATTAACCCTGCTGCCATCACGCAGCTCAGCTGTTCTGTAGTAGCACCTGACATATGGTCGAGGCTGGAGAGCGGGAACATACCCATCGCGCGTGTGTGTGTCCATCTGATGTACATGTGTCTCTGTTTGTGTTTGTTTGTGTGTGCAGTGCAGCAGTGATGTGTTTAGTCAAGGTCAGCAGCAGCAGCAGCACGGGGAGCGTCCCAGTCATGGCTCATCAGCACACTTTGCTGAGTGGCTGCTTGCCCGGCCGAGCTGCACATCCAATGACCAGCTCTAATGAGAACTGATGCTGTATGTCAACAGCATGTGTATTTATGGCTGCTCTGCCCACAATGCACCCCGTCTCTGCTGCCGTTATGTGCCGACAGCAGGAGTATTGAACGGGTACTTAGCCCCTAAAGCACATTTCTGACTTTACAGCAGAACCTGCAGTTGAATCTGCTGTTTCCTGGTACCAGCCTGAACCGCATTTCTGTTATTGTTTCTACAGCTGGGTGAAGTTTACTGAGTCAATCCCAGGATTTCTTTCAAACTACATTAAATATGTTGGAAAACAGTTGGAGTTAGAGGTTAAAACCGTTTTTCACCACTTTTCAGTCTCAGGATTTTGTGGGCGGTCCTTAAAGGGTGGCTTGATGACACGCTGAGGCCACCCTGAGCCGAGAGATAGAGATGAATTCATCTTCCTCAGGCACGTTTTCACATTTCTACAGTTCATAACAGCGAGTGTATTACTGTGTGACTTAAAGGTCCAGTGTGTCGGATTTTGCGGCATCTAGCTGTGTGGAGCCAGTGTTTGTTTTGTCCATTCTGGGATACTGTAGAAACGTGGCGGACTCTGTAGAAGAGGACCCGCTCATTATAAGCACAATGTTATATTCTGACACACTGGACCTTTAAATGGACAGACTGCAGTTTTCTATGCCGTGAATAAACCTTTAATCCTCAGATAGCATCTTTATTTAAATGCTAATTGTTCTTCACACTGTCACGTGACCCTCTGCCCTCTGTCCGTCCTGTCTGTTTTTAATGACAACACGGCTTCAAGGTGAGTGAACAGGAAGAGGTGATAATCTGGATTGATTGTTCTCTAACATTCTTTTGTCTGGTCTGAGACTTTTCACACCCTCCGACGGCCTCACACGTCCTCGGGCCAGGCTCACGCTGTGAGCTCCCCGCTGCTCACAGGAAAACTGTTAATGTTGGAGCTGGTGTGTGTGTGTGAGAGGGAGAGAGGAACACACAGAGTAGTGAATATTTAGCCTTACTTGGGATCAGGTGCAGGATAATGTCATAAATTCCCCCAAAACACTGTCAAAACATTCCTGCAACGCTCCGCCGTTGGCTCTTTGATAATAAGAGTTTCTGTTTAGCTCAAAAGTAAACGTTTCTTTCAAAACAATACGGCTGCAGAAGATAGAATAACATTTGTTTAGGCGCGTTCGGAATACTTTCCCAAAGACGAAGCTACAGTCTGACTCCCGCGAGTGGTTTTTCCCAGCAGACGGTGAAAAATGGAACCAGTTCAAACAGCCCGAAAGCATGTCAACAAAAACCCGACGAGTTGACGAAAGTGATGCCAAAAAGGAAAAAAAAAAAGAAAAAGTCAGACACCCAGTCGACATCTGAACTCCGTGCATAAGTTTCTCAACAGCTGTTTGGTGATATGTTGCTTTTTCTGCTGCAGTCTTGTGTTTCTGGTTTCAGAGGTGAGAAAGTGATAGAAATGAGTCAGTCAGTCCATGATTACATTTCAACAGTTCCTCTCCAGACCGATGTTCACATGTTCCTCAGGATTCGCTGACATTCCCCTGAAATGATGTCACCTACTCACAGACACAAACAGGAACGCTGCCCGCCTGTCCTGTCTTCCTGTCATGCTGCAACACATCTAAATGATCTTTTCTCTGACGTGTCTCCACAGTGGCTGACCGCGGCTCGGGTCCCCATGCTCTGCCTTGCGACCGCTGCTTGGCCTGCTGAGCCCGAAGGCGCCGGTGTGTCCGTACTGGGCTGCAGCTGAAGCCGGCAATACAGCGAACTGGTGGTTGCCGTCGGGTCGTCTGCGGCTGGTGGTGGTGGTGGTGGAGGCGGGTGGTCAGAGGGCCCAGAGCCCCCCCGGTAGCAGGCGGAAGGGCCTGTCCTGTTCCAGCCACACGAAGATGAACAAACTGAACTTCCACAACAACAAAACCATGCAGGACCGCCGCTGTGTCTGTGTTTTTTTGCCCAATGACGACACGCTCAATGTCATAGTCAATGTGAGTACAGCACCTACATTTACAGAACGTGACAGAACTTTATGTCCAGATACGAAATAAATGAACCTTTCTCTGTCAGAACATAGAGATGCTTAGCTCAGACTGGAAATGGAGAAACACCTAGTCTGGCTCTGTCTGAAGGCAGCAGCACATAATCCCCTCTGAAGCCACAACATGTCATTTTTTTGTACGAGTCAATCAGACAAGATAAACGCGTTAATTAGTGAGCTTTAGAGGTGGTGATAGTTTCCAGTCTTTATGCTAAGCTAAGATAACTGGCTGTGTCAGACTGTTCCTTTAGCAGCAGCAGAGTTTTTAATTTATAATAAATCCTGGTACTTGTTGGCAGCTGTCAGCTGTGATTTACAACCTCGAATGTGTTTAACCAGCTGTTTAATTTATTTTCAATCTTTTAATTACTGGTGGTCAAAAACAAAGTTTCCCCCCCGTTTGAGCTGAAATATGTTCAGACGTGCAAAACAACTCGCGGCGTTGTGAAACATGCACACGTCTGAGCGAACGGCTCACGGTGGTTCACGACAACGTGAGAGTCATACCAGACGTGAGCGGTGAGGCAGCTCGTGTGTGATTAATTATATAAAGGTAAACAGGTGATCTTCTCTCGTCCTCAGGTGAAGACCCTGTGCCAGGAACTGTTGGTCCAGGTGTGTGACCTCCTGAGGCTGAAGGACTGTCACCTGTTTGGACTCAGTGTTATTCAGAGTAAGTGTCTCCTCCCTCTGTTTAGCTCCAGCTGGACAGACAGCCTTTCTTTTCTGCGACTGTTCTTCACATTTCCATACTAGTGGAGGCTGAGTATTCAGCTGTGTGGACAAAGCCTCATTTTAATTTTAAAACACTTGAATTTCATGGTCACATCATGCTAATTGCGGAGTGAATGCATTCACAAAGAGCCACATAAAAGTGGTGTAACCAGACTCAGACCAATAACTCAGCCCTAAACGTAGCATCTCTCACCTATATGTCAACCGGAGCCTCCTCGTCCTGACTGACTCCCATTGTGCAGCGAGGCTAAAGTTGTTTTTACGGTGACGACACGGCGAGGGTCGTACGTCTAGAATGAGTCACCGCGTCTGTGCCGTGCGGCGGGGTGACGGTTGTAGGCAACTGCAAAGGGAGAGTAAAATTGTGAAAGGCAGTGTTTTCAGACAGCTGGCCTCCAGATGAGCCAATGGCGGCACAGCGGGTCAGTTTGAGCAGGAGCCAACGGGTCTGACTGTGGGACATTCCTGGAGTGCTTGTATGAGCAGTGTGAAATCCCCAAGGCAAACAGAGGCCACCCACTCCCAGTGTGTCACCCGCTGTCCTCCTGACCGGAGCGTCCACGGCCGAGCTGCCACGCCAAACACAACATCAGATGTGTTTTTGTTTGCTCAGCTCACATGACAAGACAATATATCCAAGTTTACTTTACCCTCCGGGAGCTGCTAACGAGCTACCAGCTTTAAATGAACTGCAAAGATTAGTTTATTACTTAGAGAAATTTAGTGAAATTAGAGGATATTTCACTGGTATGTGATCATGTGCTCTAGTAAACTCAATATCTTTAGTAAACAAGCTATTTAGAAATGTCTTTCTGTACTCTGAGGACAGTTTTAGTTTCTATATTTGCATTTATAGACCAAGCGATTAGTCGATTCATCAGGGTAATAATCAGCAGAATGTCCGATCGTTATTCTACTCTTCATCCACATTTGTACACACATTCTTTTTTCTAACTGCATACAGAAACTAGACTGACTGCTTTCCTTTTAATAATACATTTTAAAAATGATACCAGATCTCCATTCCTCCAGAAATCCGAGTCTCTGTGGGAGCATCTGCTGTTTTGAAACATGAACCTCTGTGTAGTTGCCTGGGAAACTCTCAGACGCTGCCATCAGAGTTTGGGATGCAGGGTATCTGAGGTGAAACGAGTAAAAGGATAACAGGGACGAACAACCAGCCAAATATATTCACATGGAGCTAACGGTGCACCGCTGCAGAGGGAGGGAAACAAAACAGTGGAGCGCTGACTCATTACGTGAACGACGATCACAAGAAATCATTAACAATAAGACCTCGAGCCAGCAGCGGTGAGCTCCTCCAGCCAAGACAAAACAGTTTGTGAAGCAGCTCAAAGAACTTGAACGTGATTTCTCCACCACGAACACTTAAACCTTTTAAAAACAATAAAAATCCGCGCTTCTATCTGCGCCTCGTCTTTCCACCAGCCTTCATAAAAACATCACGGTAAGCTCTTGATGCAATCTGTCAGATATGATGTTCCCGTCTTCTGTTAACAGAACACAGACCACGGTAAGTAACCGCCCTCACATCTTAAAAAACATCGATCACTCTCGTGATGATCTGCTTACTTTTTCGACGACCACAAACATTTGTCGATGAAAACTTCTCACAGTCTGTGGATTAGCCTGAGCAGCAGATGGGTTATTGTTTCTGGAAACAGACGTTCAGTTTTCATGAGCCACGAGTCGGTCAAATCATTGACCTTGTCTCCGCGGTGGAGATCACAAAATGTCCTCTAATAAAACCAAAACTGTCTTCATGGGAAGATACCACAGACATCATAGTAACGTGTTGTTCTGCCAGAGAGGCTCTGTATTTTCTTTGGCTCTTCATCGTAAGAAAGTCCGAGTTGTCAGATCAGCAGCTCATGAAAGGCGTCGCTTCACCACAGATTAAGACTCGAGAGCGAGGTGAAGAAACGAGGAGAGACTCTGAGCACAAAGGGAAGTGCAGATGTGACGGCTCTGAGGCGGTCTTTGAACAGGCAGGGGGATTTCTGAGCGCATATACACAAACACGAAGGCGCCTATAGATCCACAAGAACACATACCGAAGACAGAGAATGAACTCAGTCTGTTCCTTTTCCTCCCACAGATAATGAACACATCTACATGGAGCTCGATCAGAAGCTCTCCAAATACTGTCCCAAAGAATGGAAGAGAGAAGCCAGCAAGGTAAGACACATAACTCACGAGACATAAGTCATAAAACTGGATTTAATACATCATCTAAATTCAGCATCAGGTAGATTTGACATTCTGCAACCACATAGATTTCAGCTGCGTTTGCACACGTGACAACAGAATACGATCTTCTTTGTTTAAGTTACACGTATTCACCTGGAAAGCTCTCTGACACTCCCTGAAGTCACCACGAAATAGTTACAGCCTGTGACTCTCCGTGAAACCACAAATTGTTGTTTTTACACGTCTGTTTGTTTGAGTTAGACAAATAACACGTTAACTAGTCATCTCCAGAGGCGTGTGTTTGAACTTCAGCCGAGCTGTTTCCATGCTAAGCTCCACACGCAACACACAGACATGAGAGAATTTGTAGCGAACATACGGATGTAAATAAACCTTGAACTAGCTTCACTATGGAGGCGTATAAGTTTGTCCTTTGTCCCATTTCTCCGCCTTATTTAACTTAATTTAATCACTTGTCAAACTGTGTTTTCTTCTCCAGGGAATCGACCAGTTTGGTCCTCCGATGATCATTCACTTCAGAGCTCAGTATTACGTTGAAAATGGGAGATTGATCAGGTAAGACACAGTATCAAATACCTGCACAAACAGCTCTATCATCGCTCGGTTGACCAGTCAGCCTATAATGTGGTTTCATCTTGTCTGCCCCGCAGCGACCGAGCAGCCAGGTACTACTACTACTGGCACCTGAGGAAACAGGTGCTGCTCTCGCAGTGCATCCAAAGAGAGGAGGCCTACTTTCTCCTGGCGGCCTTCGCCCTGCAGGCCGACCTCGGCAACTTCAAACGCAACAAGCACTTTGGGAAGTACTTTGAACCCGAAGCCTACTTCCCCCCGTGGGTGAGTACGTCCAACAGTTCCCATATGTGCGGCCGAACATTCACACGTGAAACGATTTAAGACAAACGACCGTCATCCTGCACTTCCCTTTATCACATCTTGAATTCATCACTAACAAAACGTGACATATTTCCTCTCTGGCTTTATTTGAATACCTGGTTAATGCTTCAGCATTCACTCCGATACGTTCAGGATGAGAGCTGCAACTAAAAATTATTTACATTATTGATTTAGTTTTTTTGTTTGGTCTATAAAATGTCAGATAATCACAGAAAGTCCAGAGTGTCATCTTTAGATGTTGTTTCGTCTGACCAACAAGTCAAAACTCAACGATATCCATATCTATAATGATATAAAATAAAATAAAAAGCTGATTTTTGGCATTTTTACTTTTTAAAAAAAACCTTTTCTGTCGATTTCAGGCGTCACCACGGTAATGCTGACAGAAACGTAAATGTGAATCAACGCTGACTTCATGTTTGTAATTCTATGAAGAGATTCCCTCACTGTTTTCTTTTATATCTATAATTTTTTGCCTTTATTAGATATTATAGTAAAGAGGGAGACAGGAAATGTTAGGACAGAGATAGAGAGCAAGGTCTGAGGCCAGAATCAAAGCAGATGTTAGTTATCAGCGAAGAAAGTCCGAGTTGTCAGATCAGCAGCTCATGAAAGGCGCGCTTCACCACAGATAAGACTCGAGAGCGAGGTGAAGAAACGAGGAGAGACTGAGCACAAAGGGAAGTGCAGAGGCTGATGATGGTCTGAGGCGGTCTTTGAACAGGCAGGGGGATTCTGAGCGCATATACACAAACACCGAAGGCGCCTATAGATCCACAAGAACACATACCGAAGACAGAATGAACTCAGTCTGTTCCTTTCCTCCCACAGATAATGAACACATCTACATGGAGCTCGATCAGAAGCTCTCCAAATACTGTCCCAAAGAATGGAAGAGAGAAGCCAGCAAGGTAAGACACATAACACGAGACATAAGTCAAAAACTGGATTTAATAGATCATCTAAATTCAGCATCAGGTAGATTTGACATTCTGCAACCACATAGATTCAGCTGCGTTTGCACACGTGACAACAGAATATGATCTTCTTTGTTTAAGTTACACGTATTCACCTGGAAAGCTCTCTGACACTCCCGAAGTCACCACGAAATAGTTCAGCCTGTGACTCTCTGAAACCACAAATTGTTGTTTTTACACGTCTGTTTGTTTGAGTTAGACAAATAACACGTTAACTAGTCATCTCCAGAGGCGTGTGTTTGAACTTCAGCCGAGCTGTTTCCATGCTAAGCTCCACACCAACACACAGACATGAGAGAATTTGGCGAACATACGGATGTAAATAACCTGAACTAGCTTCACTATGGAGGCGTAAGTTGTGTCCTTTGTCCCATTTCTCCGCCTTATTTAACTTAATTTATCACTTGTCAAACGTGTTTTTTCTTCTCCAGGGAATCGACCAGTTTGGTCCTCCGATGATCATCACTTCAGAGCTCAGTATTACGTTGAAAATGGGAGATTGATCAGGTAAGACACAGTATCAAATACCTGCACAAACAGCTCTATCATCGCTCGGTTGACCAGTCAGCCTATAATGTGGTTTATCTGTCTGCCCCGCAGCGACCGAGCAGCCAGGTACTACTACTACTGGCACCTGAGGAAACAGGTGCTGCTCTCGCAGTGCATCCAAAGAGAGAGGCCTACTTTCTCCTGGCGGCCTTCGCCCTGCAGGCCGACCTCGGCAACTTCAAACGCAACAAGCACTTTGGGAAGTACTTTGAACCCGAAGCCTACTTCCCCCCGTGGGTGTACGTCCAACAGTTCCATATGGCGGCCGAACATTCACACGTGAAACGATTTAAGACAACGACCGTCATCCTGCACTTCCCTTTATCACATCTTGAATTCATCACTACAAAACGTGACATATTTCCTCTCTGGCTTTATTTGAATACCTGGTTAATGCTTCAGCATTCACTCGATACGTCAGGATGAGAGCTGCAACTAAAAATGTATTTACATTATTGATTTAGTTTTTTTGTTGGTCTATAAAATGTCAGATAATCACAAAAGTCCAGAGTGTCATCTTTAGATGTTGTTTCGTCTGACCAACAAGTCAAAACACAAGATATCATACTAAATTATATAAAATAAAATAAAAACTGATTTTTGGCATTTTTACTTTTTAAAAAAAACTTTTCTGTCGATTTTCAGGCGTCCACAGGGGGTATGTTGCGGGCGGTTAGTGCAGGGGAAGCGGGAGAGTGAGGGGAGGAAAAAAGGTAGAAGGTTTGGGACGTCATCGGGGACGAGATAGATAGTGCTGTGAGAGTGATAGACGTCGGCGTTGGCTTGCTAGCGTATATGGTAGAGTGCTTTGAGTGCAGGGAGGGAGGAGGAAATAGGTGTGTGATTCGAATTCATGATGGGAGGAAGTAGATACGAAGAAGTGGAATCTGGCAGTGTGTCAGAGTTGGGATCTGACCATAATGTGTGGTT